>NW_016809444.1:78450-81313 GCF_001698545.2 Rhinopithecus bieti
GGGGGGCGACCTGAGCAGGGGGCGGGGTTAAGGATTCCCACTCCAGCCTTCCTATACATGGGCAGTGTTTATATTAGTGGTTGCTTCCACCAGGTCTGAAATGGCATGATCTCCACTGTCCCTTAAACACCTGGTAGATGACATAACAATGAGAAAGATGATGTTGACAATGACACTGAGTTCTAGCCATGTACCAGGCCCTGTGCCCAAGTAATACAATATTAACATCTCCTTTTGGTAGATAAGGAAAGTCTAAGACTGGGCAACTTGTTCAAGGACACAAAGCCAACATGTGTTAGAACCAGGACCTGCCGAGCATGGTGGCTCACAGCAGTAATTTGGCGCTCCGGGAGGCTGAGGTGGGAGGACCCCTTGAGCATAAGAATTAGGGACCAGCTTGGGGAACAAAGGGAGACCCAGTCTCTATGGAAAATTTAAAAATTAGCCAGGCATGGTGGCACGTGCCTGTAGTCCCAGCTACTCAGAAGGCAGAGGTGGGAGAATCGCTGGAGCCTGGGAGGTGGAGGCTGCAGTGAGCCACCATGTTCATGCCACTGCACTCCAGCCTGGGTGACAGTGTGAGACCCTGTCAAAAAAAAAAAAAAAAAAAAGGAACCAGGACCTGAACCCAGAAAGTCTGACATTAGAACCCAAACTCTGTCACTCTCTCTAGACACGGCGTCTAAACAGGCACATCAGACTCCTTAATTAATGAATTACTCGTTCCTCACTTCATCTGGGTGATGGTACTAAATTTGGTACCTTTTTAGGTCTCCACCCGAGATGTCAACTCTCAGGGTAGTATTGGCCTGCTCCTCTCAGGTCCTCCCCACACCCTGTCTCCCTGGCTGAGTTTCACTGAAACACATTGTGACATTCAGCCCAGGTGTGCCAGAAAGCCCCCAACAGCACTGAGGGTGGGAGGGAGGCGGGTGGGGGGAGGTTGGGGGCTGGCTTCCTCTAGGGACATGCTAGCTCTCAAGTTTCCAGCCTGCTTCTACACAGAGAGGTGTGACCACACACAAGCTGGACAAGACCACCACCAAGGGCTGGGACGGAGCCTAACTACCCTGTAGTATCCTTAGGCCTGCGGCCACACCAGCAGACATGAAAGAGTATTCAAGCTGCTCCCGATTCACAGTTCCCTCAGAAGCTGGTCTTAGGAGAGAGAAACTGAGAAGGCATCACCTCTTCACAAGCAGCCCCTCCACAAGAGTAAGAGTAAACCTGTCTCCTCGCAGAGAAAGGAAAAAAGAGAAAACAGAAAGGCTCCAGGATCCACTCCCTGTATGGAACTCGCCCGGCACCAACAAATACCTGTGCAGCTATCACTCTGGGAGGCCCCAGCATTTGCTCTGCTGGCTGTGACAGTGGCACGTCCCACTGTGCTGAAAGCTGAAGCCAGCAGGTCTCAATTCCACCCCTGAGCTAACACAAGGTTTCTTAATGCTCCTTTGCCATGTGTTGATCTTGCAACAGAATGTGGGACAGAAGATTTAAAAAGCTATGTGATGGGGGAAGGGCAGCCAGATCACCTTACACCAGGGCTTCTCCACCAAGCTTCCTTGGATTCCCTTTAGGGACCAGTATTACTAGCTTCTAGGGAGGTTTTCCTCAAACTGGCACTGTAAGAGCACGTGTTGCCTCCGGGGACCAGCTTGGGAGGGGGCTGGAGGGGGGCGGGGTGCAGTCTAAAGAATGGAGCAAAACACACATCATCTCACCCTGCAAGGGACAGCAATGCCTTACTCCAGTCTGAGCTCCCAAAGGCTCTGACAAGTGGAGGTGCCAGCAGGGTCCACCCTGGGGACCCAAGGGCTGGAGATTCTTCCTACAGAAAAAGGGAAAGCAATGGGGGAAGCCCAAATTAAAGTGACCACCGCGTCATGGGCTCGGACTGCATCAGAACCCAGTGATGTCCCTGGCTGTATCCATGCCCGCCAGCCTCCCCTAGGTCTACAGCGGATAAGGTAGGAAAACCCTGGAGACCTCCTCCAAGCCCACAGTCGGCCCCACCCTTAAGGCCTGCAAATATTACCGCTACAGACCCTTGTTCCTTTTTCACAGATGGGGAAACTGAGGCATGCGGAGCAAATTACGGTGCTTTTTCAAACCAGGTTGAAGTTCACTTCTCTAGCCACAATTTTGCACTTTTTTCCAGCTTTATTACATTTCCAATTTCTCCAGATACACAATTGGTGTCGCAAAGTGAATTTTAAACACCGCTGAAGGACTGAACTCAAAATGACAGGAGGGCAGTCTGGGCGTCCAACAAGGCCGACTTGACCGCAAGAAGAGGATGGGTGCCCCACCTCCACATTATCCCCACCCCTCCCTGGGGACGTTCAGGTTCGGTCGCTTCCCTTCCCTCAAGCCGCTTCCACCACAACCCAAGGGCGGGGGCGCAGCAGCTGGGCCCCGGGATCGCAGGGCGGGCTCTGATGTACCGGGGCTGAGGCGGGCGACGGGGGCTCTGGGACCCTCCCCGGCCGCTGAGGGGGCTGCGACCGCGCGCCCAGCTCGGCGGCCGGTAACTTCTGGCGGCGCGGACCTCGCCGCCCCAGCCGCCGGGCGTGTGGTGCAGTTCGGGCTTCCCTTTCTTTGCCTCGCCGCGAGTCGGGCGCGACCCCGAGGCGGCTCGGCCACTCACCATATTACAGATGGAGGCGATGTTTCGGACAGTCATTAGTCTAAAGGTTGCAGCGATCCCTCACCGCCATCTTTACAAGGGGAAACCGGGACTGCCCATGGTGGCGCGCTGGCGGGGAGGCCGGGCGGCGGCGCGGCGGCCTGGGGTCCAGCTTTCAGTTTGGCTGGGAGAGGGAGGCCGGGAGGAGGAGGCGGCGGCGCGGGGAGGGCGGGG
>NW_016809444.1:83846-117779 GCF_001698545.2 Rhinopithecus bieti
CAGCCGCACCCCGCACGTCCCCCCTGGCCGACTCCGACGCGGAAGCAGCGGCCCTCCTCGCCGTCGGGGAGCCAGGGAGCCGGGGACGGTACGGGGCGCGGGGTGGGGAGGCGGGAGGCCCGGGCCGGGACGAACCCGGGGCCGCCTTCCGTCCTCGCTTTTTCTTCGTCGCCTTCCTCCCGCCGCGCCTCGGCAGCCTCCGGTGTTTAGTTTTTGGCGAGGGGTAGAGGTGGCAACGTCCAACTTTTAGTTCCTCCCGAGGGTTCCAACCAGATGGCACCGGCGGGGACCCAAGAAGTAAAATGGGGCGAGGACACCGGAGCGGTCAGAGAGCTCTCGCCAGCCGCGGGCCGGGCGCCCGAGAAAGGGCGCCGGGAGGGGAGAGGAATCCGGGTCTGGGCGGAGGCCAGCAGCGGCGCCCTTGGGC
Organism: Rhinopithecus bieti; assembly: GCF_001698545.2. NCBI lineage: Eukaryota > Metazoa > Chordata > Mammalia > Primates > Cercopithecidae > Rhinopithecus > Rhinopithecus bieti. The sequence goes on from NW_016809444.1 coordinate 84,274, forward strand.
GGCTTGTAACATTAGCGGGTCCAAAGGAGATGTCCCGGTTCCGCGCACGCACTAAAGAGCGGAAGGAACGAAAACAAAACTTTTCCATATCTTCAAGGCAGGCATACCCCTCTCAGGCATGCCCAGCGTCCAGTTGTTGAGATGGGCGCTGTATGGGATCATGCACATTTCCCGCATTAAAGGTCGTGTCTGTGGGTTCAGAGGGTGAGTCTGTGCACCACTTAGCAGATAGGTCCACGCGAATTGAAGGGGCCGGTTTCTGAATGTGTGAAACAGTTACACATACAAGGTTGCAATTCGATGCTTTCATGGGAGAAGTTGTACAAGTGAGATGCGTGATAAATTCTTAAATCAATATATTTAATGACAAATTGAATCAGAAGAAAAATTAGTTGAAGATAGCTTTTATCTAACCAAGAGTAAACATTTGAGAGCCGTTGATTGCTAACATCCCTAGGATCTGGGGAGGAAACAGACAGACTCGTTGACTGAAGGTTTTGGGAGTCATGTCACTGTGTTTTCCAGTGGACATAAGAAATAATATTCCTGCTTAAGCCTTTCAACCTAAATATTATTTCCAAATACATCCTGATGATAATTTCTTCCATTGTAAGTCATGACTGATTTTCCTCTCTCTCTCTCTCTCTCTCTTTGTTGTTGCTTTTTTTTTTTTTTTTTTTTTTGAGACGGAATCTCGCTCTGTCGCCCTCTCTTTGTTTTTTAAGAGACAGGGTCTCTATGTTGCCCAGCCTGATCTCGAACTCCTGGGCTCCAGTGATCATCCCACCTTGGCCTACCAAAGCGCTGGGACAACAGGCGTGAACCACTGCACCCAATGCTTACATTCATGATCTCCTTTAATCGCCACTATAACTATTAGCCGGTAGATGCTATTATCTCCTTTTTTGCAGATCAGTAACATAAGGCTTAGAGGATCAAGTATCTTGCCCAGATGCCTTACCGAAATGCTACAGATGAAGTTGGTGTGGTAACCTGGGCTGAGCACTCTGGGAGAGGAAGAGAAGAGAGAAGACAAAAAACAACTGAGCTATGACCAGTCCCAACACAGAGGCCCAGAAAACTTTAAGATTTGAGGATTAATGTCTCAAGGTCAGGAGCAACCTCAAGGCTAAAACTCAGATCTCAGGACTCAATTTCACAGAAGTTCCACTATAAAGGCATTAATCCAAATCTTTAAATGATATGAAAATTTTATAATAAGAGTTCAATATTTCTGCCAACATTGGCACATGGATTGCAAAGTCCACAGGATTGAAAACACCATCAACATAATGGAAATTGAACAGCATCTGATTACTGAGTGCTATATCAGCAAGTTAAATGGATCTTTTGCATACATTTTAATGGTGTATATCCTAAAACTGAAGTGTTCAATATAAACATCCAGATTGAAACTCAGGCAGTGAATTACATACACAACAAATCAATTGAACATGGCAGAGCTTGTCAGACTCATGAAAGATTAAATGCATTTTACATTTCCACAAGTGTAGTATTCAGAGGTCTAAATTGGAAAATTCTTGGGTTGAAGAAGAATAATCATAATCTTAGCTTCACTCATTGAGGAAACATTATTCAGGGATGATAAGAGGTAAAACCTTAAAAATATTGACAAGCTAATGAGAGAACTTTGAGATAAGCTGATATGCAGGTGTCGTTAGGACTGGGAAAAGCAAGAAAATGGAAGGATGGGTTAGAGGGTGGCACTAAACGGCTGATACGGTTTGGATATCTGTCCCCACCCAAATCTTATATTAAATTGGAATCCCCAATTCTGGAGGCAGGGCCTGGTGGAAGGTGTTTGGAACATGGGGGAGGATCCCTCATGGCTTGGTGCTGTCTTCACAATAATGAGTGAGTTCTCCCGAGATCTAGTCATTTAAAAGTGTGTGGCACCTCCTCACTACCCCCCCCAACTCTCTCTTGCTCCTACTCTGCCATATGAGATGTATGTTCCCCCTTTGCCTTCCACCATGATTAGAAGCTTCATTTGCCCTCCTCAGAAGCAGATGTTGGTGCCATACTTCCTATATAGCCTGTAGTACCATGAATCTCTGCTTTATAAATTACCTGGTCTTGGGGATTTCTTTATAGCAATGCAAGAATGACCTAATACAGAAAACATACCGAGAAGTAAGTCATTGCTGTAGAGATACCTGAAAATGTGGAAGCAGCTTTGGAACTCAGTAACAGGCAGAGGTTAGAGGAGTCTGTAGGGCTCAGAAGAAGATAGAAAGATGAGGGAAAGTTTGGAATTTCTTAGGGACTGGTTAAATGGTTGTGACCAAAATGCTGATGGCTAGGCCGTGAACAGAATGCACCCAAGCACTTTGCTAAGGCAAAACATGTGTGACCTCTGCTGTAGTTCCCCATAAGTTCCTTATTTCCATTCGAGACCTCAGAAGCCTGGACTTCAAACCAAAATGCTGACAGTGATGTGGACAGTGAAGTCCAGGTTGCTGAGGCCTCAGATGGAAATTAGGAACTTACTGGGAACTAGAGCAAAGGTTACGCAATGTTACGCCTTAGCAAAGAGCTTGACTGCATTCTGTTCATGCCCTAGGAATCTGTGGAAGTTTGAACTTGAGAGTGATGATTTAGGGTATCTGGCAGAAGAAATGCCTAAGCAGCAAAGTGATCGAGAAGTGGTGTGACTGCTTCTGGCAATCTATGCTCAGATGTGGGAGCAAAGACAAAAGGTAGAACTTATGTTTAAAAGGGAAGCAGAGCAAAAAATTGTTTGGAAAATTTGCAGCCTGGCCATGTGGCAGAGAAAGAAAAAAGCTTTTTCAAGAGAGGAATTCAAGCAGGCTGTGGGACAATTGCTTGCTAGAGATGTTTGCAGGATTAAAGGGGAGCCAAGTGCTACTGTCCAAGACAATAGGGAAAAAGCCTTGAAGGCGTTTCAAAGAACTTCAAAGTAGCTTCTCCCATCATAGGCCCAGAGGCCTAGGAGGAAAGAATAGATTCATGGACTGGGCCCAGGGCCCTAGTGCCTTGCACAGCCTTGGGACACTGCTCACCACATCCTAGCTGCTCCTGTTCCCACTCTTGCTGTGGCTCAAAGGGGCCTACATACAACTTGGACTGCCACTTTGGAGAATTCAAACAGTAAACCGTGGTAGCTTTCATGTGGTGTTAAGCCTGCAGGCACACAAAGTGCAAGAATCATGGATTCTTGGCAGCCTCTGCCTAGATTTCAGAGGATATATGGCAAAGTCTGTTTGTCCAGGCAGAAGCCTATTGCAGGGGTGGAGACCTTACAAAGAACCTCTACTAGGGTGGTGTAGAGGGGAAATGTGGGGTTGGAGGCTCCAACAGGGTCACCACTGGGGCACTGCCTAATGGAACTATAGGAAGTGGGCCACTGCCCTCCAGACCCAGGGATGATAGATCCACCAGCAGCTTGTATTCTATACTTGGAAAAGCCACAGACAGCAGCCCATGAGGACAGCCTTGGAGTCTCTACCCTGCAAAGCCATAGGAGCAGGACTGCTGAAGGCCTTGGGCCCTGACCCCCATCCCCCGCCCTTGTACCAATGTGGCCTGGATGTGGGACATGGTGTCAAAGAAGATTATTTTGGAACTTTAAGATTTAGTGACTTCCCTCCTGAGTTTTGGACCTGTGTGGGGCCTGTAGCCCCTTTCTTTTGGCCAATTTCCCCATTTTTGGGATGGGAACGTTTACCCAATGCCTATACTCCCATTGTATCTTGGAAGTACATAATTTGTTTTTGATTTTACAGGCTTATAGATGAAAGCGACTTCCCTTGTCTCAGTTGAGGCTTTGGACTTTGGACTTTTGAGCTAATGCTAGAATGAGTGAAGATTTTGGGGGCCTATTGGAAAAGAATGATTGTAGTTTGCAATGTGAGAAGGACATGAGATTTGGAGGGGCCACAGGTGGAATGGTATAGTTTCTCTATCTCTCTTGCTCCTGCTCTGCTGTATGCGATACCTGTTCCCCCTTTGCCTTTCACCATGATTGAAAGCTTTGTGAGGCCTCCTCAGAAGCCGAGCAGATGCCAGTGCCATGCTGCCTGTACAGCCTGCAGAACCATGAGCCAAGTAAACCTCTTTTCTTTATAAATCACTTAGTCTCGGATATTTCTTTACAGCAATGTAAGAATGGCCTAATACAATAGCCTAAACTAATTTGAGGGAGGTGATGTGTCTCTTGCTTCACAAAGTATGGTTCATGGACTAACAGCATTGGCATCACCAGGAGGTTGTTAGAAGTACAGACTTTCAGTTCCCATCCCAGACCTAATAAATCAGACTCTCCAAAAACTTTGGGGAGCACTGCTCCAGCCAATGACTTGTGGTAGAATGACTTCTGTTTTTGCCTCACCAGCATCCATTCTCCTTTCAGTAATAACTCCTAGCTTCTACTTTGGGGAACTTTCCATCTCCCACACTCAGACCTAGGGTTCAAATGTGGCTAACCTAGCCCCCTGTGACCAGAGGAAGACACATGATCCAGGCCTGGCCAATGACAGTGCCTCATGCCCCAGCCAGAGTGACTGCTTCAGCCAAGAGGATGTAATATGAGCTGAGCCAATGAGACTTAGCCCTGGTACTTTTGGGAAAGAAATGCTCCCCTTCCTGAGTTTGCTGAGCTGGTAAGATATTCATCTACAGCAGCCATCTTTCCACTACCTGAGAATGAAGCCAACACAGGAAAATGAAGCTGAGAAATGAAAGACATCCTAACAACTTCATTTATCCACTCGCTACCAGATCTGAATCCTGGGATTTTTAGTAACTCAAGCCAGTATAGTCTTCATTTTCTTTGGCCAGTTCAAACTGGATGTCTACTAGTTCCAACTGAAAGAATCCTAATACATCAGTCTCTTCCTGTCCCTGAAATTCGTTAGGCTCATTCTGAATCTTTGATGTTTCCTTTTCCTCTCTTCTTTGCCTGTGTTTAATCCATTTTGCATTGCTATAAAGGAATACCTAAGACTCAGTAATTTATAAAGAAAAGAGATTTATTTGGCTCACAGTTCTGCAGTCTACACAAGCATGGCACCAGTATCTGCTCAGCTTCTGGTGAGGCCACCAGAAGCTTTAACTCATGGCAGAAGGCGGAGGGAGAGCAGGTGTGTCATATGGCGAGAGAGGGAGCAAGAGAGGGGAGGGATAATTCTCTCTCTTGTTTTTTTTGGCCATCAGATCTCGTGGTAACTAATAAAGCAAAAATTAATTCATTACCATGGCACGGACACCAAGCCATTCCGAAAAGATTCACCCCCATAACCCAAACACCTTCCACCAGGTCCCACCTTCAGTATTGGAGATCACATGGGGGACAAATATGCAAACTATGTCACTGCTCTCTAAACCAGTTTAGAGGGTTCAAAGTTTGCCTCCTCCAGATGTGCCTCTTGCCTGAGACCTTCCCATATAGCTTCCCACACATACTGCTCTCCCCAGCCCATCAGTGAATTCCTGTGTCCAGGTGGCTAATGGTTCCACACTTACCCTTCAGCTGTGACCAGTTTTGTGTCCACCTCTGTCTTCCTCTCTCTTTTTGCTTAGATGACACCCACTCAACCTGTAGATGTCCCCTGCTACAGGTGAGATACCCTTGTTATATGTTCTTATAGCACCACCTGTCTTCCCTTTGTGGCACTTATATTTGTAAATATATTCATGCCACAGAGTACTGCATGAAGACAGTCGAGTGGGTGGTTCAAACATAGACCCTGGTGTGAGCCTACCTGGACTAGCTACATGACCTTGGGCAAGTTTCTTAACCTCTCTATACCTCAATTTCCTTATTTATAAGGTGAAGATACTAAGAGTACCCCCTCAGAGTGTGATTTTGTTAATTTATGTAAAGTCCTAAGAACGTGCCTGGCACAAAATAGGCACTGTATAAGTGATATCTATTATTGTTGTACATGGGATTATTTGATGTCTGTATCCCAACTCCCATCAGACATGAAAAAATAGGTCTGCTTTTGATCACCATTTTACACTTAAAGAAAAGGGCCAGGCTAGGCATGGTGGTTCACACTTATAATTCCAGCCCTTTGGGAGGCTGAGGCAGGTGGATTGCTTGAGCCTAGGAGTTCGAGACCAGCCTGGGCAGCATGGCAAAACCCCATTTCTATAAAAAAAAAAAAAAAAAAAAAAAAAAAAACACCTAGCTGGGTGTGGTGGTGTGTGCCTGTGGTCCCAGCTACTCAGGAGGCTGAGATGGGAGAATCACTTGACCCTGGGAGGTCAAGGCTACAGTGAGCCAATAATTGTGCCACTGCACTACAACTTAGGTGACAAAGTGAGACCCTGTCTCAGACAAAAAAAAAGAGGGCAGCCAGGCATGGTGGCTCATTCCTGTAACCCTAGCACTTTAGCAGGCTGAAGCAGGAGGATTGTTTGAGGCCAGGAATTCAAGACTAGCCTGGTCAACATAGAATGATGCTATCTCTACAGAAAATTTTTAAAAATTTGCTGGAAATGGTGGTGTGTGCCTGTAGTCCTAACTACTTGGCAGGCTGAGGTTGAAGGATTGCTTGACCCTGGGAGTTTGAGGCTGCAGTGAGCCATGATCAGGCCACTGCATTCCATCTTTGGGCAACAGACCAAGACTCTGTCTCTATTAACTAAGTAAATAACTAAATAAAAAGGAAAGTACAGTCCAGGCATGGTGGTTCATGTCTTTAATCCCAGCACTTTGGGGGGCCCAGGCAGGCAGATCACCTAAGGCCAGGAGTTTGAGACCAGGCTAGACAGTATGTTGAAACCCCATCTCTACAAAACAAAAAAATAAATAAATAAGAACAGAAGTTAGCTGGGCATGGTAGTGCATGCCTATGGTTCTAGGTACTCTAGAGGCTGAGGTGGGAGGATTGTCTGAGCCCAGGAGGTGGAGGTTGCAAAGACCCTGTGTCAGAAGAAGGAAGGAAGGAAGGGAGGGAGGGAAAGAGAAAGAAAGAGAAAAGGGAGGGAAGGAAGGAAGGAGGAAGGGAGGGAAAGGAAAAGAAGAAAGAAAGGAAGGAAGGAAGGGAGGGAGGGAGGGAGGGAGGGAAGGAAGGAAGGAAGAAAGGAAGAAAGAAAGGGAAAGGAAAGGAAAGAGGGAGGGAGGGAAGGAATGGAAGAAAGGAAGGAAGTGAGGGAGGGAGGGAAGGGAAAGGAAGGGAAGAAGAGAGAAAGAGGAAGAAAAAGAAAAAAGGAAGGAAGGAAGGAAGGAAGCAGAAAAGAGAAAAATGTCCGTAGGAGTAGCCAATAAATTGAATACTGAATTTGGACAATTGCCTTTCTCTAAGTGGTCTAGAAGCTTCTGGAGGGAAGGAATCTTGTCTTGTGCATTTAAAAAAAAAAAAAAATTGTATCCAGTCTTAAGTACTGTGCCTGGCACATTAATTCCTTTCCTCTTTTCCCCTCACTGCCAAATGAGTTATTGCCACTCACTTGATATGCAGACACTGGCTGTCTGATATGGAAAAATATTTTTCTGGCTGTAGACTTGAGTTTGATTACCAAATTGATTTCTGTGAATTATATTTCAATTCTGTGCAGAACTTTTTGACAGCCCTTTTCTTTAATCATCATGTATCCAATAAATATTTATTAAAGACATATTCTGTGCCAGATACTGTGTGAGGCACTTGCCATCCTGGGATAAAAGAAGGTGGAACTGGTGCTTACATAACTCAATTTCTAATGCAGCATTCATTGGCATTGTTAATTAATGTCTTTGCTACTTTTTGTGTGCTATTAGTATAAGGATAAGATAACTTTGGCGTGAGTATCAAATTAGAATTCCTACAATGGAAACTACATCTAAAACCATAGGTGTATTTATGGGTGGTTAAGATGCCCTAAGTTAGCCAGGAAGGGTGGCACATGCCTATAGTCCCGTGTACTTGGGAGGCTGTGACGAGAGGATCACTTGAGCCCAGAAGTTCGAGTTCAGCCTAGCTGACATAGTGAGACACCATCTCTGTTAAAAAATAATAATAATAAAAGTTGTTTAAGCCTTTGAAACAATTGTCATATTTTGAACTGCCAAGTGAAAGGCCACTGAAGGATTTTTAAGCTAAGTTGGAATGTGATTAGATTTTTATTTGATAATACCTTTTGATTAACTGAAAGAATAGATTACTCTAGCTGGCTACACTCTGGGGAAAAAGGGTTAAAAGATAGCAACATTTTTCTTGGTGAGACCAGTTAGAAATCTGTGGTGAGAGAGTCGGAGAGTTGTTGATAGTCTGAATTTAGGGGAGTGGCCATGGAAAAAGAGAGGTAGGCATACTGAAGACTTTTTTTGGAGGTAGTCAGCTGAATTTGTGATTGCCTGGGATGAAGGACAAGGGCCAGTCCCAGATTTCTGAGATTTCTGACTGGAATGAAGAGAAATGTCATTTTGGGTTTTTGTTTTGTTTTGTTTCACAATTGGGAATGCTGAAGGAGAAGGTTCAGGTGAGGTAATGAGGGAGAAATGAGTTTGGTTCAGAAATGTCACCTTTGAGATAACCATGAAACACCTGAATTGTTTTATCAAGTAAGCCCTTTGCTGTACACATGTAGAGCTCAGAAGAAAAGTCTGCACTGTGGAAATAAATCTAAGAGTGATTAACATATAGAAGATAATGGAGGACACACAATTATGGATTAAAATGCCCAGAGAGTGTCAAGTGAGATACAGACAAGCGTGTAGTTCATGAAGAGCTCCTCCGTGCACAGAGCAGGTGGATAAAGAGTAGCCAATGAAAATCAAAAGAGAAATTCCAAAGTGGCAGAAGGAAAGCCAAATTGGCCTGGCACAGTTGTTCATGCCTATAATCCCAACACCTTGGGAGGCTATGACAGGAGAATCGCTTGAGGCCAGTAGTTCAATACCAGCCTGGGCAACACAGTGAGATACCCATCTCTACAAAAAAAAAAAAAAATTAATTAGCCAGGCATGGTGGCACATGCCAGGAGACCTAGTTACTCAGGAGGCTGAGGACAGAGTATTGCTTGAGCTCAGGAGTTTCAGGCTGCGGTGAGCTATGATCACACCACTGCACTCCAACCTGGGTGACAGAGTGATACCCTGTCTCTAAAAATAAATAAATCAATTTTTTAAAAAAAGAAAATCCAAATTAACACACAACATCACAAAAGCCAAAGAGTATTTCAAGATGGAGGGAGTAGTCAAATATATCAAATACAGCCAAGTGACCAAGGAAGATAGATAATAATATTAACAATGGTCACTTCTTGAACAAGACTTTAAGCTGCATTTAATACTTTTGACGACCCTGTGAAGGAGGTAATATTAAAATTCCTATTGCGAGGATCGCTTGGGGGCAGGAGTTCAAGGCCAGCCTGGGCAACATAGCAACACTCTGTCTCTTACAAAATAAAAAATAAAAAAAATTAGCTAGGCAAGGTGGCACACACCTGTAGTCCTAGCTACTCGGGAGACTAAGGCTGAAGGATTGCTTGAGCCCATGAGTTAGAGGTTGCAATTCATAGAGCTATGAACATACCACTGCACTACAGCCTGGATGACTGGATGACCAGAGTGAGACTCCATTTCTAAAAAAGACATTTTTAAAAAAATCCCCACTGCAGAGAAGAGGAAGCTGAAGCTGAGAACTTAAGTAACTTTCCAGAGTCCAGTGAGCATTGTCTCAGCAGAGCCTATTACTAAAGAGTTCTTTGAATTCTATCAAGGGCAGTCTGGGTGGAATGGTTGGGAGATAATACATACGGGAAGGGGTTGATCAGTGAAAAGCACATGAAAAGACAGACTCTAAAAGAGGTTTGGCTGTGAAGGAAATGAGAGATAGGTAGTAGACAATTGGAGATCTCAAAAATGCCTTCAGTGGGTGATTCTCTGCCTGGTCTGCAAAGACCTCTTCTCATCTGGCTCTTCCCTGACTCTTCCAACTTTTAAGCCAAAGACAGCACTCACTTCATACTTCCAGGCCTACAGGCTCACAACGCCTCCTGTCATCTTCCTTTTGTTTCAAGTTGACTCGTTCCTCAAAACTCAGTTCAAACTTCACTTCCATAGGAAGTCTTCTCAACCTCATCTTCCTCAGTAAGTTTTCATCAAAAGTCACTTTTTGTAATTCTTTAAAAACCTAAACTGCCCAGCACAGTGCTAGGCACCTGCACAGGTGGTTCTCAGATACTCACCAGGTAATGAATGATTTTACCTGAAACACTTGGCTTACTTGATCAGAACCAGCATACTCACCACCCTGCTTTCCTGATGGTTCTCTCCCTTCTCCACATTCTGGTCTGAATTACATGGAGCTGAGAGCCCTTGAGTGTATGGGAGGATGGAATTTAGAAGGTAAGTGCATGGGAAGGAAATTGAAGCCAAGAAGCTTCCATGGAAATGAGACTTCCTAGAGAGGTTTAGCCATAAAGAGAGATCTCAAACAGCAGCTTCAGGGAGACAAGAGAATAAATAGGTTTTTTGATTTATTTGTTCCTTTCATCAAAATAGTTCATGTGAAAAACCTTGAGTATGTTTGTCATCAAAAGGTGAGAGGTTCATGAACAGGGGGGTTTGATGGGGGAAGTTATTAGAAGGAGTGGAGGGTGGGGCAGATCAAGTGCCTGGAAGCTTTAGAAAGGGAGAAGTCATTTCATTAGGTTGAAAAAATTAATCTGAGATGCCCTACCTCTTCTCCATAGACAGAAATATCTTCTCCTTCATTATGCTCAAGGAGTTCCACTGCCTTGCTTACTGCTCAGTCCCCCAGAACAGCAGACACATAGTAGGGCTCAATAAATTTTTGCTGAATGAAGTTATGATCCAAAGAGGATAACACTGGAAGAGTGCTAAGCATAGACTCTAGGATAAGGTAAGTAAATATAGAGTTCCACAGTGGGCAAGTCTATGCAAACCTACCCCAAAGTCCGAGGCAGCTGAGAGGGCGAAGAAAGAGGCTGAGAAATCTGGTTTCTCAGAAAGAAACATTTAATAGGTACTTATGAACAGTAGCCTTGTATGTGTCTCAGGTGGCATGAGGCAAAATGGTGGATTCCCCACCATTACCCCCATGACCCGGGGCTTAAATACTACAGGGAAAGCAGTGGCTCAGAAGGGATTTGTAGGACAATTGAAGTATTATAACATCAAGGTTATTTGACCTAAGGGCAGGACCAGGACTGGGGGTCAGTATGTGCTCTTACACAGGGAACAATAGATAAATTGGAAATCTCAGAGGCCTTCCCAGCACTGGGGTTAATCAGAAGCTAACATGGTAAATTAGCACCCAAGATAGAGTTGCTTTGGCCTCCACATGTAGCCTGGTCTTATTTAGAACAGAATTTCTTTGGGAATGTTTACATTCCTTCCATGGCCACAAACAGTTTACAATAAAGGCAAAGCTATTTCTTCTATCCAGATTATTCCTCAGTGTCCTCCCAGCCCCTTACTATGGGTCACTTCCACAACTTTAACAATCCCACCACCTGGTGGAAGGGCAAGTATTCCAAAGAGGCACCCTGAACGAGACTTCTCTCAGAGAGGCAGCACCCTATAATTTTCTTTGGTCCTGTCCTTCTAGAAAGCTGTAAGCCATTTGGCCCATTGAAAACAAGGTAAGACCATTCTAAATGTCCTTGCTGTACAGTTTTGTCCCCAGTTGGGGTGCGGGTTTCACTCTTCCACTTCTTCTTGGAAAATTAGGTAGACAGCCAGATTAGGGTTTACAGTGGCAGGGCCACAGGCATAGCATCCTCCTAGTGGCAGCTGTGGTACTCTATACTCGGAAAGCACTAAGCAAATGCCAGACATTGCTTACCGTCACCAGTGGCCAAAAAGAGGTAGGCTGTAACTGACCAGGCAAAATTCTTTACTCAATTGTTAAGCCTTTCAAGATCTACATGAACCAGGTAAATGAATTCAAAAGTCTCAAGGGTGCTAATGGATTCAAATGATCACAAATGTCTTGTGCTTTTTTAAACGGAATTCTGGTTCAACTGAAACCTTTGAAAAACGTGACACTGTAGATGTTTCCATTTTCAGCATTGCATTCATTGCCATTTGGACTTTTTAAATAAAAAGGGAAACACAAGGATAGCTTAATTATCTTTGAGGGGCACAGTGATTATGACCATTTCACAGAAATCACTGATAAAATAATGAGTTTCAATTATTTCCTATATTTCCTATATTCAATTTATTTCCTAAAGGAGTAGGTTCCTATAGGTTATTATGACTTTTTAAAGAGTTATTGTTTTTATGTCTCAACACAAAGCATCACAATTTCTGTATGTTTTTAATGTTTTTGGTTAAATCATAACATGCATACAGAAAAGTACATAAATCTTAAGTAAATTGTCACAAAGCAAATACACTTGTATAATTACCAGACAGGGTGAAAGAACAGAACATTATCAGTATCACTAAACCCCCAACCTTCTCTGATTCTTCCAGTCGCTATCCCCTCTTCCCCATGGGTAACCCCTATTCTGACTTCTAACACTATAGCTTACTTTTGCTTGGGTTTTTTGTGTATGTTTATGTAACTAAAACCATGTAGTGTGTAGTGTGAGGTGGGTATCGTATGGGCTCCTTTAATCTCAGCTACTTGGGAGGCTGGGGGAGGAGGATACACTTGAGCTCATGTTTGAGTCTGGCCTGGGCAGCAAACGAAATCCCATCTCTAAATATATAAATATATAAATATAAATATAAATATATATATATGTGCTGGGTGCAGTGGCTCATGCCTATAATCCCAGCACTTTGGGAGGCTGAGATGGGCGGATCACTTGAGGTCAGGAGTTCAAGACCAGACTGGCCAACATGGTGAAACCCCATCTCTACTAAAAATATAAAAATTAGCCAGGCATGGTAGCAGGCATCTGTAATCCCAGCTACTCAGGAAGCTGAAGCAGGAGAACCTGGGAAGCAGAAGTTACAGTGAGCTGAGATGGCACTACTGCACTCCAGTCTGGGCAACAGAGCAAGACTCCCTCTTAAAAGTAATAATAATAGGGGCTGGACACAGTGATTCATGCCTGTAACCCCAGCACTTCAGGAGGCCGAGGCAGGCCAATCACAAGGTCAGGCGTTTGAAACCAGCCTGGCCAACATGGTGAAACCCCGTCTCTACTAAAAATATAAAAAATTAGCTGGGCGTAGTGGCAGACGCCTATAATCCCAGCTGCTCAGGCGGCTGAGGCAGGAGAATCGCTTGAACCTGGGAGGCAGAGGTTGCAGTGAGACAAGATCTCACCACTGCACTCCAGCCCTGGTGACAGAGTGAGACTCTGTCTCAAATAATAATAATAAATAAATAAATAGTAAAATCATGCAGTGTATACTCTTGTGTCTGGATTCTTTTGCTTAATATTATATTTATAAGATTCAGCCATGTTGCTCAGAAAAGCTGTAGTCATTAGTTTTCATTTCATTGCTGTATAGTATTCTATTAAATGAAGATGCCACAGTTTATTTACAAATTCAATATTGATGGATTTGGGCTTGTTTCTAGTTTGAGGCTATTACCAAAAATGCTACTATGAACATTCTTCTGTGTATCCTTTGGTGTACATATGCACAGGTATCTGATTGGTAGATACCTAGGTAAAATTGCTGAGTCATAGGATGTGCATATGTTCAACTTTATAATGCCAAGCAGGTTTAAGGTATCATATTAACATTCTCACTAGCAGAGCGTCAGAATTCTGATTGTTTCACATGTTCCTTATGCTTAGTATTGTCATCCTTTTTTTTTTTTTTTTTTTTAAGACAGAGTCTCACTCTATACTCTAGGCTGGAGTGCAATGGCATGGTCTCTTCTCACTGCAACCTCTGCCTCCCAGGTTCAAGCGATTCTCCCACCTCAGACTCCCAAGTAGCTGGGATTACAGGCACGCACCACCACGCCCGGCTAATTTTTTTTTTGTATTTTTAGTAGAGACGGGGTTTCACCATGTTGGCCAGGCTGGTCTCGAACTCCTGACCTCAGGTGATCTGCCCACCTCTGCCTCCCAAAGTGCTGGGATTACAGGCATGAGCCACCACACCTGGCTGGCTTTTTAACTTTAGCCATTTTGGTGAGTATACAGCTGTATTTCATTGTGGTATTAATTTAAAATACTGTAATAAACAACCAATTGGGTTTCCTTTTATAGCAGAAAAGAGGGAACCATTTATAACTTGGTAATGCTCATAAAAATATTTTTGGCAACGAGTCCACATCATCCTATTTCCTTTTAGGATGGTCTCGATGATCAGTCCATGTCCCAACTAATACAAAGATAACAACATAGGATGTGACAGGGCCGTCCAAACCATCTGTTAAGCAGAAGGACTCATTTAATATCTCCTCGAAACAAAGAATGATAGAAAACTGAATAGCAGCTGGGTACAGTGGCTCATGTCTGTAATCCCAGCACTTTGGGAGTCCGAGGCAGGAGGATTGCTTGAGGCCAGGAGTTTGAGACCAGCCCTGGCAACATAGCCAGGCTAAAGTTTGCTAAAGTTAAAAAGTCTGACAATATTAATTATGAGGAGAATATGAAACATTGCTTAAACTCTCATCTCTACAAAAAAATTTTTTAATTAGCTGCCACTTAGGAGGTGGGAGGATCACTTAAGCCCAGGAGATCAAGACTACACTGCAGCCTGGGCAACAGAGCAAGACCTTGTCTCAAAAAAAAAAAAAAAAGAGAAAGAAAAGAAAACTGAATAGTCAAAAATTATAATCAATAACAGAGAACTACCTTTAAAAAACTTAAATGTAAAATGTAGAATATATAGTTCAATTTGGCTCATCCAATACAACCAAATGAAAGCCAAGAGATTAGGTGATTAAGACCCACACCAGCTGTAGACAGAGCCAGAGCTAGAAGTCTAGTCCATATACCCATGGCTTTTTATACCCTACCCAGAATTTTATTCAACATACTTAAGTCTAAAATTTCTCTTTAAACTCAATTTAATTGGCCAAAGTTCAGATTAATTCTGTAAATGCACTTAGCTAAGCGTGAAAAAGATCGGTATGTTCATATGCTGTAATTATATAGCCATGCTTTCTCTCCCTGACTAATTAGGAGACAACTCAACACTGAAATCCAGTCCCAACAGAACATGTTACCTGGCTATCACTCTGCAGAAAGACAAAAGCAGTCTATCTAAACTCCCACTACTTTATTCGCCAGCAAGTCAAGGCTTAGAGTTTTATAAAGCAATCCATGTATATAATTAGCTTTCTTTTCCTCTGAGAACTCGAAGGGGCTAGTTCCATAATGCGATAGCTTTCTTGTAGGAAGTTGTCACCGTTGGCCAACCGTCAGTAAAGCATGGACTTTAAGTCATGGCTCTGCACCAATCAAATACATTCATCCAGAACTGCTAAGTAACAAAATAAAACTAATTTGTCCTTATAAGGTTTATGGTTTGAGTCTCTGCTAACAGCATCAGCAAACCAGCTACAAACTCTTTCACTAACCTTGATCTGGGAAATAGATGTTCTTTTCTATTTCACTGTGGCATTCAGGTACTATACCCCCTAATCAAAGGCCCCACAATGGTGGCTCACAGACATATTTGGTTTCACTATCACTGGTTTAAATTTGAATTAGAGCCAACACTTGAAATCTAGCGAGTTTACACAAAAATTCAGATTATCATCCTCTCTTGAACCATGAAAAGCTCTAGCCATTCAGGGTCAAGATTCCTGTTATGGGCCAGGTGTAACTGAAAGAGAGTGGCCTCCCTGAGTGGAGAAAGGTCTCCGTAGTTCACCACAGTCTCCCGTCCAGGCCTCTTTACTGCTTTATTCTCCCTTTCCTGGCCTCCATAGGCATTTGAGTTTACAACCCCTTCCCTAATCAAATGGCCTCAAGGTCAGGTTTCTGCCTGGAGAAAACAATGGTTGCACATTGCCAGCAATTTTTTAAAGTCTCAAAACAGGCTGCATATGATCGTGATACCTGCAGGGCCCTGGTGGATTGCCCAACCCTGCCCTTATTCATTCCCTTCCTATGGATTGGATATTGGTATCACACAGAGCTCCACTGGCATACAACCTAGCCAGAGAGATCTGGAACTTCTGTCATGCCCCATGAACCCGACTTTCATTCCTTCCTCCCAAGCACTGCACATGGGCAGAAAAGTGCTAAGAGATGTAGTTCAGTTTTCTCTAATCTGCAAGAAATTCAGGTGACAAAGAGATCTGTGCGTCGGACTCTCCCTTTCAGCCTCTGTGTGTTTCCCCTGTGAATCAGTGCATTCAACAATGCTATTTAAAATTCAATAAAGACAAATGAAATTATAAAAATGGATTATCACTTTTATGGAAAATCAACTAAACAAATGTTTTGCTCAGAATGTCAAGTATTAGGGGACTTGAATAAAATATTGAAAGTACATTCCCTAGGGGAGGTGAACAATTCAAAAAATAGGGCATATGGCAACAGTGCTAACTGATATTTCAATTACAAATGGCACTCCGTGTCCTAATGGAAGAGGAGCTGTGTTACCTGATGAGATGACACAAATCGTGCAGTGGGGGTCTCAAGGGCCCAGTGGATAGCAGCTGTGCAGGATCTGAGGCTACGGATATGAGCAACACTGTGTCCCTGGCAATCCACAGGGGAAATTAGTTCACATATAGAACTATATATTACAGGATTTACTGTGGTAAAAGCTTCTAAAGTTCCAATAACAATAGATAGGCCAGGCACGGTGGCTCACACCTGTCATCCCAGCACTTTGGGAGGCTGAGGTGGGTGGATCACCTGAGGTCAGGAGTTCAAGACCAGCCTGGCCAACATGGTGAAACCCCGTCTCTACTAAAATGCAAAATTAGCTGGGCGTGGTGGCAGGCACCTATAATCCCAGCTACTCAGGAGGCTGAGGCATGAGAATCGCTTGCACCCAGGAGGCGGAGGTTGCAGTGAGCCAAGATTGTGCCGCTGCACTCCAGCCCGGGCAACAGAGAAAGACTCTGTCTCAAAAAAAACACACAAAAAAAACAGATAGCCAGAACCCAGATGGTCTCAACAAAAATGCAGCACCACAAGGAGTTCAGCACTGCATAGCACTACTCCTGTCTGTTGGGCTCTTGTTGAAGGATCTAATTTATCTACCTTCCCTTCTCTTGAATCACCAGTAGCTGATCGTGTGGTCTCATTTTGGAGTAACTGCTCAGGCGTGCATCCACTTAGTCATTTATTCCCAAGCTCTTTTTTGTGGGGTTTTGTTTTTCAACCTGTCTTATGGAGGTGACATTCCCAGGCTCTAATGAGGTTGCCCCATAAGGCTATCCATTCCACGGCCATTTTAGAAATCTCTGAAGAAGTGTGTTAGAAGTGAATATTCTTTTTCTTTTTCTTTCTTTCTTTCTTTTTTTTTTTTTTTTTTTTTTTTTTTTTTTTGAGACAGAGTGTCATCGAAGCTGGAGTGCAGTGGTATGATCTCGGCCTCACTATAACCTCCGCCTCCTTGGTTCAAGCAATTCTCCTGCCTCAGCCTCCCAAGTAGTTGGGACTACAGGTGCATGCCACCATGCTTGGCTAATTTTTTGTATTTTTAGTAGAGAAGAGGTTTCACCATGTTGGCCAGGCTGGTTTTGAACTCCTGACCTCAAGTGATTCACTCACCTTGGCTTCCCAAAGTGCTGGGATTACAGATGTGAGCCACCATGCCTGGCCCAGAAATGCAGATTTTAGGGCTCTACTCTAAAAGATTCTCACCTAGTAGGTCCAGATGGAGACCAGGAATTTACATATGAACCAGTACCTCCAGAGGATTCTGGCTTACATGGTCTGTGGCCATACTTTGAGAAACACTATCTCAGAAGGCTGATGGCAACATTTCATAATTCCATCTCCAGCATCAATTTTTAAAACATGTTTTTAATACATTGTCAAATATATGTCTTGAATTCATAATAATACAAAACCTGTCCCATCATTATTGAAGGTTGTTTTCCTATGAAATTTGATAAATAAAGGAAAAGAAAAATAATGTGTCCTGCCTTTGCTATATGAACTGTTTTTCAGAGTAACCAAATAGTGTATGAGGAAAAGTCCATCCTTATAGAAGCCCAGCTAACAAATACAGAAGGAATGACTTAAAATTTTTTAAATCACTATTTTACAATTACTAACATTAAAAAAAGTTGTGTAAGGAATGAACATAAACCAATGTCAAGGCCATTTAGTGAAAGGGTGATGGCTAACTTTATTTTTTTGTTTGTTTGTTTGTTTGTTTTTTAGATGGAGTTTCACTCATCGGCCAGGCTGGAGTGCAACATCGTGATCTCGGCTCACTGTAACCTCTGCCTCCTGGGTTCAAGCAATTCTCCTGCCTCAGCCTCCTGAGTAGCTGGGATTACAGGCGCCCGCCACCATGTCCAGTTAATCTTTGTATTTTTAGTAGAGTCAAGGTTTCGTCATGTTGGCCAGGCTGCTGTTGAATTCCTGACTTTAGGTGATCCACCCGCCTCAGCCTCCCACAGTGCTGGGATTACAGGCGTGAGCCACAGTGCCTGGCCTGGGTGATGGCTAGCTTTATACTGAAGGGATCAGATTTACACCACCTGAGCCCACTGATGAAGCCCAGGAAAATGGGGCAAATATAACAACATGTACCTCGTGATATGATGCTCCAGGAAGTATGAAGTTTTCTTCTGCAAAAAAGTCAACCTGAATTTCATCAAGCCACTTTATAGGAAATATGGGAGAAAAATAAATAAGCTAAATTACACTAAAATGACATAATAAGACAAATCCAGAATGTGGATCATGTCTAAAATTTGGACAATTAATCCAGTTTCTACAACAAATCACTGGTCAAATGAAGGAAGAGTGTTGTTCAAACTAAAAGAGACTTATGGACATAACTAAATGCCATGTGTAGGTCTTATTTGAATCCTGATTAAAAGAAACAGATGGTAAAAAGACAGCTCTGAGATGCTCAGAGGAATCAAGTATTTTTGCAAACACTTGAACAAAAGTAAGGGTAGATGGACAGATAAAATGAGACTCACAAAATATTGCTAACTGCTGAAGCTTAATGTTGTGTATATGGTTTATTATACTGTCTACTTTTGGGTATGCTTGGCATTTCCCGCAATAAAAAGTTTTTAAAATATGCTTTAGCTGTAGGCACCTTCCTCTTCCAAGTCAGGCTAATGAAGTCAAGAAGACTTAGCAAGAAGTTGAAGTTCTTATTACTCAGGAATTAAACATTTCTTTCACGTAATAACTCCCCTATAAATGTCCTTCCAGAAAGTCAAAACTCAGTTTTCATATCCTGAAATCTATTATTTTTCTGAAAGCCCAAAAAAAGCCAAGCACAGTGGCTCACGCCTGTAATCCCAGCACTTTCGGAGGCTGAGGCGGGCCGATCACTTGAGGTCAAGAGTTCGAGACCAGCCAGGCCAACATGGTGAAACTCCGTCTCTACTAAAAATGCAAAAATTAGCCAGGTGTGGTGCCATGTACCTGAAATCCCAGCTACTCGGGAGGCTTAGGCAGAAAATTGCTTAAGCCTTGGAGGCGGAGGTTGCAGTGAGCCGAGATCACGCAATTGCACTCCAGCCTGGGCGACAAAGTGAGACTCTGTCTCAAAAAAAAAAAAGAAAAGAAAAGGAAAAGAAAAGAAAAAATCCTTGAGTCAAAGCTTAAAAAAGCACTGGCGGTTTTTCCCTGTACTGCATTACTCCCTTCTCTAAAAGCTTAATGAGATGCATGGAGTAACTGGAACTCCATTTATAGTGTTGGCTGCTCGAGAACCATTGAAAGACCCTAAAAAGCATCACATAGCTATTAAGTGAAAGCAAACCCTTTTCATTAAATAAGGAAAAAACAGCTGTCCAGACTCAGGAGTTTTTGGTGTTGTAAAATGCATTATTTAAATAATGATAAAATGTTGAAACAACAATGGTTGTACTTCACTATCACATGTTTCTAGAATGAAAGGATAGTTACCTTAGAATGCTGCATCTACAACTTACTTTGTCCTGTTCACCTTGAAGAAAATAGATTCAGATTCAGAATTTAAATTTCCTGAATGAAAACTACTCTAATTAATTAATCTGAGTGCATCTGTAAATTTTGAAGTCACTACTGTAAAAATGTGTGCAGTAATTTAATTCTTAGAGACCATTTGGTTTTCATTGCCTTTAATGTTAATTTGGCTACTTAACTCACCCCCTGGTAGGTAACATTCACAACACAATTCTCTTGTCCAACATTCTTTCAAATGTTTGTTTCCACTCCAGAAGACATCAGCCAGGATACTTAGGTCTTTTTTAGTAATTCTGTAAGTAATATTTCTAACTTTATTTTTTAAAAAGTCTTCATCAAGGCTAGGTACAGGTCTCATGCCTGTAATACCAGCACTTTGGGAAGGCCAAGGTAGAAGGATTGCTTGAGTCAAGGAGTTCGAGACTAGCCTGGGCATCATAGTGAGACCTCGTCTCACAAAATATAAACAAAATTAGCTGGTGTGGTGGCACATGCCTGTAGTCCTAGCTGCTCAGGAGGCTGAGATGGGAGACTCATTTGAGCCTGGGAGGTCAAGGCTATAGTAAGCTGTGATGGTGCACTGCACTGCAGCCTAGGCAACAGAGTGAGACCTGCCTCAAAAAAAAAAAAAAAAAGTTTTAGTCAATAACCTTTTGTGGCTTTCCTGTGAAATGCCAAGTGCTATTAAAATAAAATGTTGGATACCTGCCAGTTTTGCTCATATTGTGTTCTGGGAATACCTACATCAAAATCAAGAAGTGTGTTAAAAGTGGGCCAGGCAGTGATGGCTCACATCTGTAATCCCAACAGTTTGGTAGGCCAAGGTGGGAGGATTGCTCAAGCCCAGGAGTTTGAGACTAGCCTGGACAAAATAGACCCTGTTACTATAAAGAGTAAAGAAAATTAGTTGGGTGTGGTGGCATGCACTTGTGGTCCAGCTACTTGGGAGGCCGAGGGAGGACTGCTTGAGTCCAGAAGTTCAGAGCTGCAGTGAGCCGTGATCATGCCACTGCATTCCAGCCTGGGCAACAGAGTGAGACCATATCTTTAAANTTTGTGGCTTTCCTGTGAAATGCCAAGTGCTATTAAAATAAAAATGTTGGATACCTGCCAGTTTTTGCTCATATTGTGTTCTGGGAATACCTACATCAAAATCAAGAAGTGTGTTAAAAGTGGGCCAGGCAGTGATGGCTCACATCTGTAATCCCAACAGTTTGGTAGGCCAAGGTGGGAGGATTGCTCAAGCCCAGGAGTTTGAGACTAGCCTGGACAAAATAGACCCTGTTACTATAAAGAGTAAAGAAAATTAGTTGGGTGTGGTGGCATGCACTTGTGGTCCAGCTACTTGGGAGGCCGAGGGAGGACTGCTTGAGTCCAGAAGTTCAGAGCTGCAGTGAGCCGTGATCATGCCACTGCATTCCAGCCTGGGCAACAGAGTGAGACCATATCTTTAAAAAAAAAAAAAAAAAAAAAAAAAAAAACATTTTGGGGCTCCTCTTAGGAGCCTATGAAATCGGATTTGTGATGGGGCCTAGAATTCTTTACCTTCAGCAAGTGTGTCAGGTGACTCACACACTAAAGTTTGACAACCAAGTTTCCAAGATCATGGAGTTTCTCTTGCATTTACAAGAAAAACAGAGGATAGAGAAGTTTAACAGTACCGTTAATAAAGCAATCAGCCAAATCTGGCATGTGGAAAACTCTGCAGGAAAACTGACCTGCTTTCTTCAAAAAGTCCAAGGTATATCCATCAACTCATGAATAGATAAACAAAATATGCTGTGTCCATATTTTGCAAAAATGCAATATTATTCAGTCATGAAATAGAATGAAGTATTGATATCTCCTACAACATAGATAGACCTTGAAAACATTATGCTAAGTGAAAAAAGGCAGATACAAAAGGCTACATCTTGTGTGGATTTCATTTACATGAAATATCCAGAATGGGGCAAATCCATACACAGAAAGTAGCGTTGCTGAGGGGAAGAGAGATGGGGAAAAGTTAAACATAAAAATGTTCTGGAATTAGATCATGGTGAGTGATCACATAACTCTAGGAATATACTAAAAGCCACTGACTTGTGCATTTAAAAGGGTGACTTTTATGACACCTGAATTATATGTCACAAACTGTTATTAAAAAGTTAAAGGCATAAAAAAGGGTCATTTTTTCTAGACTAAAAAAGGCTTAAAAAACACAAAGGAGGCATAAGAACTAAACAAAATGAATAGACTTTGTTTGAATCCTAATTCAAGTAAACTTTAAAATGACATTTTTAGACAATGGGGGAATTTGAATGTGGACTTGGATTTACTTTTAAATTTCTTGGCAATCATCTGGCATTGTTGTCAGGTATGATTGTCTTTTTGTATTAGAGTTCTGTAGAAGGACAGGACTAATAGAATACATGTATATATGAAGGGGAGTTTATTACGGAGTATTGACTTATACGATCACAAGGTGAAGTCCCACAGTAGGCCGTTTGCAAGCTGAGGAGCAACGAATCCAGTACAAGTCCCAAAACCTGAAAAGTAGTGCAGCCTTCAGTCTGTGGCCGAAGGCTCAAGAGCCCCTGGCATAGGTCCAAGAGTCCAAAAGCTGAAGAACTTGGAGTCTGATGTTCAAGGACAGGAAGCATCCAGCATGGGAGAATGACGGAGGCCAGAAGACTTAGCCAGTCTAGTCCTTCCACGTTCCTCTGCCTCCTTTAATCCTAGCCATGCTAGCAGCTGATTAGATGGTGACCACCCAGATTGAGGGTGGGTCTGCTTCTCCCAGTCTGCTGACTCAAATGTTAATCTCTTTTGGCAACACCCTCACAGGCCCACCCAGGATCAATACTTTTTATCCTTCAATTCAAGCAAGTTGACACTCAATATTAAGCATCACATTTTTCTTTTGAGATGAATACTAAAATGTTTAGGAGTGAAATAATGTAATATCTGGGATTTGCTTTAAAATACTTTGACAAAAGGGGTGATAGATGGGACAAATATGCAAAGTAAATATTTTTGTTGATTTTGTTGGCTGGAAGATAAATATATAGGGGCTTATTGAACTTTTTTTGTGTATGTTTGAAAATCTTTATAATAAAAAGTTCAGAATAGACCAGAAGTTCAAGACCAGCTTGGGCAACATGGTGAAACCCTGTTTCTACAAAAATTAATACAATTAGCCAGGTATGGTGGTATGCACCTGTAGTCCCAGCTACTCAGGAGGCTAAGGCGGAACAATCACTTGACCCATCTTGTGATCAAGGCTGCTTTGAGCTATGATTGCACCACTGCACTCTAGCCTGGGTGAAAGAGTGATGCCCTATCTAAAAATTAAAAAGTTAAGACTAAAGGAACTCAGGATTTCTTGATTGTCTTATTTTACTGTGATTCAAAAAATTTCACTTGTACTACTGAACACCAAAGTGTTAGGATGAGATTGAAGGGCAAATATTACAAGCTAGTTCTTACTTTTTAGCTCTTCTGCAGGGAAGGGCCAGAGGGATGAATTTTGAATGCTTCCATTAACTGGGAGAAATTAATGGACAGAATAGAAAGGCACTGGGTTTAAAGTTTCTTGGTCATTTTTTTTTAAGCGAGATCACTTAAATTAAAATTCTAAGCCACTTGAAATTCTAAGAGCATGAAATTATTGTTTACTAATAGCAAAGGCAAACTAGAGAGATCGTTTAAAGGACTTCCATAACTTTTTTGAAGCTGATTGTAAATGGGCTCACAATACTGTCAAAGCTTTACTAGACTCTATCCCCTTAGTTTTCCAAAAAGTAGTTGATTGGAACAAAATACAACATGCTGAAAAAATCCCGTTGATCACTATGGGAAATCTGAAAGAATGTTTAAACAATATTCAGGCCTATGAAAAGAAAGTTATGCTAACCATCAAAATGATACTCTCCTTAACTCAAACTTTATAAATGAATCAGATGAAGAAGTGGCAACTATAATAAAGACACAATGCCCCAGTTGGGCTACCTCTCAAACTCATAATCTAGTTAATCCATTGTTCTATACTGTAACCAAAGAAGAAAAGGAAAGGGAAGTTAAATCAAGAGGAAAAATAAATAAGTCATGAGTTTACAACTAAAACAATTGTCCAGGCTGGTGTAGGGGCTCATGCTTGTAATCCCAGCAATTTGGGAGGCCGAGGTAGGTGGAGCTCTTGAGTTCAGGGGCTCCAGATCAGCCTGTGTGACATGGCAAAATCCCATTTCTACAAAATAAAAATACACAATTGTCCAATCAATTTACAACCCCTACACAACCTAGTAAGTTCCCAAAGTGACCCAAATCAACCACTTTTCAATTACTAAAAAAAGTCTGAACATTTCAGGATTATATAATACTAGCATCTCTTTTCAAGAAGAGGGATATGTATTTAGAATTAGAAGATAAAATATAATTATTATGTCCCCCAAAATTTTCAAAACCTGATCATTTTAAACCATAAATTGCAATTCATATTGTCACAGAGAAAGCTAAATTGGTAAATAATTTAAAAATTACAAGAGCTGTTAAAAGTAGTATCTGATCTCACAGGGCCAGGTGGCTCATTCCTATAATCCCAGCACTTTAGGAGCTCAAGGCAGGCAGATCACTTGAGGCCAGGAGTTCGAGACCAGCCTGGCCAACATGGCAAAACCCCATCTTTACTAAAAATGCAAAAACTAGCCAGGCGTGATGATGCATGCCTGTAATCCCAGCTACTTGGACAATTGAGGCACAAGAATCACTTAAACCTGGGAGGTCGAGGTTGCAATGAGAGGAGATCATGCCACTGCCCTCCAGTCTGGGTGACAAAGTGAGACCCTGTCTCAAAAAAAAAAAAAAAAAAAGTAATATCTGATCTCTTTGGTTTTGGGGAATCAAGGATTACTTTGTGCTGTGAGAGAGAATTTGACTTTAGTGTATGCAGTGTCTGACAAGTCACTGCAAAAGCTGCAGTTTGGGGAGTGGCTAACAATAGTCTCAGTGAATGCTTGTTAATGAAGAGTGCTACTTATTTCTCTGTGCACGTAGGTAAAAAGGCAGGTTTGAACATTTGTGAGGACACTCGCCACCAAGAGATAAGACTCCTGACAGGGAAAGGCTGATCACAGAGGGGGCTGATTGGCATCATTTCACCCGCCAGTAACAAAGGAATGTCTTCGTGGTGAAAGGCACTGTGGAAGCATTGCATGGCCCAGTTCCAGGGGATTTCCCCTTATTAGGGAACCTAGGATTGTAAAAGTGGGATCCTTGATTTTTTTTGTTTTTATTTTTGAGACAGAATCTCACTCTGTCACCCAGGCTGGAGTGCAGTGGCACAATGTCGGCTCACTGCAACCTCCGTCTCCTGGGTTTAAGTGATTCTTCTGCCTTAGCCTCCCGAGTAGTTGGGACTACAGGCGCATACCACCGCACCTGTTTTTTTTTTTTGGGGGGGGGGGCGTTGTATTTTTAGTAGAGATGGGCTTCACTGTGTTAGCCAGGAAGGTCTCGATCTCCTGACCTCGTGATCCGCCTACCTCGGCCTCCCAAAGTGTTGGGATTATAGGCATGAGCCACCGTGCCTGGCCAGGGATCCTTGATTTTTAAAGATCTAGATGTGCTGCCTTCCAGCTGTGCCTGCTTTTCATATATTTAAATATTAGGCCCTGGTAACTGCAAAGGTTTCCTTTGTTTGCCTTGTTCATTAAAGGGCTCCACCTTGAAGTCAGTAATCTACTCAAGAGAAAAATTAAGTGGAAAAGAACACCTATCTAACCAGATTGGTATCCAAAATACAATGTTCTTAGCTGGCTATACTGAAATTCTTTGTAAAATAAATCTACATCTATAAAGGAAACCTCCATTTGTAAGGACATCTCCCTCACTGTACCTAAACCACTAGAAACTTTTGAGAAAACATTAGTCTAAAGTAAATATGACAAATATTGCCTTTATTTAAGATATTTAACATAGGCCTTTACCTATAAATGGTGTTTACATCTAACTTCTGTGTCTTTAAATAAAAATTCTCACATAAGAGTCATGTCTTTAAAAGTACAAATTTAACATTGCCT
The DNA here is from genome assembly GCF_001698545.2 of Rhinopithecus bieti. Lineage (NCBI taxonomy): Eukaryota > Metazoa > Chordata > Mammalia > Primates > Cercopithecidae > Rhinopithecus > Rhinopithecus bieti. Next base: position 110,304 of record NW_016809444.1, read on the forward strand.
AGCTAATATTGTTTAGAGCTTGATTGTCTAAAGAGGGTAGAAAAACTATTTGAAAATTGGCTTAAAAAGAGCATTATGAAGTTGTAAAATACACTTCTGTGTGTATGTCTATATGTTTATGTGTCATGTATGTGATATTTCATTACAAAGATGTATGAAAAGCTCTAATCATTGGTTTTAAAAGTTAACACTTAAATATTTAATCAGAAAAATAGAAACAAACTCAAATGCCTTTAGTTTACATGACTCGGGTGAATGCGCGGTAAATAAGACTAGTTTAATATTGTTGGTTTAATGAAAACAGTTGTGTGTCTTCTACTCAACAAAATATGCATGTATTTAACTTTAGGGTTCCTGCTTAGGTGCCAACTACCTAACATTCACAGACTGTAAAAATGGTTAATAAATAGCTTGAGATAATAGCTAGCTTTGTTTAATGAACTATTCAAGCATAATTGTTAAAAATGAATAACTTAGGCCAGGTGGGGTGGCTCGCGCCTGTAATCCCAGCACTTTGGGAGGCCAAGGCAGGTGGATCACCTGAGGTCAGGAGTTTGAGACCAGCCTAGGCAACATGGTGAAACTCCATCTCTACTGAAAATACAAAATTAGCCAGGCATGGTGGCACATGCCTATAATCACAGCTACTTGGGAGGCTGAGGCAGGAGAATCACTTGAACCTGGGAGCTGGATGCTGTGGTGAGCTGAGATCATGCCACTGCACTCCAGTCTGGGCAGTAGGGTAAGACTCCATCTCAAAAAAAAAGAATGAATAAATTACATGAATGTAAATGGGATACAAGTTTATAAATGAACTCCGTAGTTCCAAAAATATTTTCAGAAACTTGATCTTAAAGTCATGCTGTGTTAAATTAAGTAATAGATAATCATAAAATGTCTGAGTCATTTATATGATATAGAAAAGCTATATCTAAATCTGTTAATTAGAAAATTGAGGAAACATCTTTCTAAAAATTATGAAATGGTTTAAATTTATAAATACGGGCATAAACTCTACACCAAAAATAAAATTCTAAGCCCCCACCAACCAACTGGACCCCTGCTTGGCTAAGGGCATTCTAAAGTAAACCTGATTGAATAGGAGAATATTTAAGGGGAAAAATAGTGGGCTAGGTGTGGTGGCTCATGCCTGTAATCCCAGCACTTTGGGAGGCTGAGGCAGGCAGATCACCTGGGGTCAAGAGTTCGAGACTAGCCTGGCCAAAATGAAACCCCATCTCTACTAAAAATACAAAAATTAGCTGGGCGTGGTGGTGGGTACCTGTAATCCCAACTATTCGGGAGGCTGAGGCATGATAATTGCTTGAAGCCAGGAGGTGGAGGTTACAGTAAGCTGATATCACGCCACTGCACTGCAGCCTGGGTGACAGAGCGAGATTCAGTCTCAAACACAAACAGACAAAAAAAAAGAACAACAAAAAAAGGGGAGAAATATTAAGAAGAAAGAGAGAGAGAGAAAAGAAAAGAAAAAAAAGAAAGGCAAGGCAAAGCAAAGCAAGGCAATTTGGAATTCAGGCACAGCTGACCAGGATTAACATAAAAACAGAGACTTTAAGACTGACAAAACAGACTTTTTGTAGCAATAAGACATCAGCATGACAGGTAGTAGGCCCTGAAAGAAATTGAAGTTTTACCCCAAAATATAAATATATTTCTTTTTTATTTTTCTTTGTTTTTTTTTTTTTTTTTTTTTTGAGACAGGGTCTCCACTCTTGGTCACCCAGGTTGGAGTGCAGTGTGCAAATTCCTTGGGCTTACTAACAACCTCCACTTCCAGGTTCCAAGCAGTCCTCCCACCCCAGCCTCTCTAGTAGGCTGAGGATCAAAAACATGCTCCACCACACCTGGATAATTTTTTTTTTTTTTTTTTTTTTTTTTGTGTAGAGATGGGTTTTGCCATGTTGCCCAGGCTGGTCTTGAACTCCTGAGCTCAGGAGATCCACCTGCCTCAACCTCCCAAAGTACTGGAAGTACAGGTATGAACCACCATACACGACCTCCCAAAATATATTTCTTTGACATATTTTGAAATGGCACTGCAAAGCTATCTCTTGTACAAAAAAAATACCTTCTGTCGAGAACGCCTTTCCCTTTCTAGGTCTTCTTTCTGATCCAGGAGTGAATTAACAGAGTTTGGCGCCTTTAAGAAACACAATCTATTTATTCTGAAGCCTGCTACCCGGAGACTTCATCTGCATTATAAGATCCTTGGTCTGCACAACCCTTGACCTTAGCCCAGATACCCTCTTCTACTGATTTCAGGTCTTTCATTAAGATCTTTCAACCAATTGCTAGTCAGAAAACCTTTGAATCCACCTATGACCTGGAAACCTCTGCTTTGAGTTGCATGAGGGGGAACTTTATGTGTTCAAAATGACAACAGGAAAAAAAAGTAAATTTTGTCCTAAGGTAAGATGCCAATATAAAAGGAAACACAGGACAAAACTGACGCTTTAAGCAAATTTTAGAAAATTTGTGGAAAACTCATCTTAGGAAAGAAATTGTGTTTGTGATCAAGTTGGCTAAAATTAGAACGAAATTATATTTAAGTTATTTTTCTAAAAATTGAGCCATAGGAGCACTCATGGGCATAGAGACTGCCAGACCTGTACCCACCTGTGCCCTGTCCCCACACCAACATTGCTGCCAGTGCAAAACTGTGTGGGAGACCAGTAGACCCATCCTCACCCCCAGTAGCAGCTGCCGGCTGCACAGAGAGTGCACAGAGTTTCATGCCTACCAGCACCCCACCCTCGTGCTAACACCAGCCCTGGAGCAAACACGTGCACAGACAATGGGGGGACCCCTGGCTGGCCACACTATCCTGCCACCATCACCACTGCAAACACCCACACAGAAGTTGGCACCCCTGAACCTGCCAGCACCTCACTGCAGCCAATGAGTGTGCACCCTGCCATGCTACCCATGCTGCTGGCACATGCAAACAAGGATGGATCCCACAGCCACTTCCCTGCAAAGTTCCGTGGCTGGTACCACCCATCAGATTCTTGTGAACACTGCTTCAGGAACAACTTGGCTCTTCCAGCACGGCAGGTTCCTAACTTCCAGGGACCACAGAAAAAAAGCCAGGGGTCTGAAATCAACACCCCAGAGTTAGAACACACAGTCCAGGAGTTCTGAGCTGAGCCTTGGCTCCCTGAAATCCTCCAGAAACAAACCCAGTCAACTGAACCCACCTTATACCACAATTAAATCTCCAAGAACATAAAATGGAATAAAAGAAAAAATAAAACTTATCTAAAAGTCAGCAACTACAAAGATTGAAGGAATATTAGCCCAGAAAGATGAGAAAGAACTAGTACAAAAACTCTGACAACTCAAAAAACTATAGTGTCTTATTACCTCCAAAGGATTGGACTAGTACCTAAACAGGCTGAGATGGCCAAAATTACAGAAATAGAATTCAGAATCTGGATAGAAAATGAAGATTATTGATATACAGGAGAAAGTTGAAATCTAATCAAAGGAATCTAAGGATTACAATAAAATGATACAGGAACTGATAGACAAAATGACCATTACAACAAAGAACCAAATTTATTTGATAGAATTGTAAAACATTCTATGAGAATTTCATAATGCAATCCCAAGTATTAACAGCAGAACTGACCAAGCTGAGGAAAGAATCTCAGACCTTGAAGACCTCCTTGAAGACCTCTGAAATAACTCCATTAGAGAAAAAGAGAGAAAAAACAATAAACAAGAAGGAACAACCACTGAGTAATATAGAATTATGTAAAGAGACCCAATATATAACTCATTGATGTGCCTGACAAACAGGGAAGGAAACCAAGCAACTTTGAAAACATATTTCAGGGCTGGGTGTGGTGGCTCACACCTGTAATTCCAGCACCTTTGGGAGGCTTGAAGTGGGTGGAGCACTTGAGGTTAGGAGTTTGAGACCAGCCTGACCAACATGGTGAAACCTTATCTCTACTAAAAATACAAAAATTAGCTGGGCATGGTAGTGCACGCCTGTAATCCCAGCTACTCGGGAGGCTGAGGCAGGAGAATTACTTGAACCCAGGAGGCGGAGGTTGCAGTGAGCCAAGATCATGCCACTGCACTCCAGTCTGGGCAACAGAGTGAAATTCTGTCTCAAAAAAAAAAAAAAAAAAACCTTCAGGATATCGTCCATGAAAATGTCCCCAACCTCACTAGAGGCCAATATTAAAATTCGGGAAAGACAGAGAACCCCTGCAAAACACTACATAAAAAGACCATCCCCAAGACACACAGACGTCAGATTCTCTAAGGTTGAAATGAAAGAAAAAAAAGTGGCTGGAGAGAAGGAGCAGGTTGCCTACAAAGAGCACCCCATAAGACTAACAGCACACCTGTTAGCAGAAACTCTACAAGCCAGAAGAGATTGGGGGTCCATATTCAGCATTCCCAAAGAAAAGAGTTTTCAACCAAGAATCTCATATGTGGCCAAACTAAGCTTTATAAGTGAAGGAGAAATAAGATCCTTTTCAGACAAGCAAATGCTAAGGGAATTCATTATCATCAGACTTGCCTTACAAGACATTTTGAAGGGTGTGCTAAATATGGAAAGGAAAGATTGTTACAAGCTGCTAAAAATCACATTTAAATACATAAACCAGTGACACTACAAAGCAACCACACAAACACCTCTGCATAATAACCATGATAACAGGACCGAATCCACACACATTAATACTAACCTTGAATGTAAACTGGCTAAATAACCCAATTAAAAGGCACAGAGTGGAAAGCTGGATAAAGAAGCAAAACCCAATTGTATGCTGTATTCAAGAGACCCATCTCACATGCAATGACACCAGTGACATCCCTTCAATGTAAAGGCATGGAGGAAAACTCTACCAAGCAAATGAAAAACAGAAAAAAATTGAAAGGTTGCTATTCTAATTTCAGACAAAATAGACTTTAAACTAACAAAGATAAAAAAAAAGACAAAGAATGCATTACATAATGGTAAAGGGCTCAATTCAACAAGAAGATCTAACTATCTTAAATATATACTCACTCAACATAGGATTGCCCAGACACATAAAGCAAGTTCTCAGAGACAAATGAAGAGATTTCAATAACCACACAATAATAGTGGAAGATATTAACATCCCACTGACAGTATTAGATGGATCATCAAGGCAGAAAACTAACAAATATATTCAGGACCTTAACACTTGACAAAATGGACCAAATAGACATCTACAGAACTCTCCACCTGAAAACAACAAAATATACATTCTTCTAATCTGTACATGGCACATACTATAAAATCAACCACACAACTGGGCATGAAACAACCTTCAGCAACTACAAAAACACCAAAGTCATACCAACCACACACTCAGACAATAGTTCAATAAAAATAGAAATCATTCAAAACCACATGATTAAACAAAAAATACACAACCTGCTCCTGAATGACTTTTGGGGAAATAATGAAATTAGAGCTGAAATCAAAAAATTCTTAGAAACTAGTAAGAACAAAGATGCAATGTACCAGAATCTCTGGGACACATCCAACACAGTGTTAGGAGAAACATTTGTATAACTAAATGTCCACTTCGAAAAGTCAGATCTCAAATTAACAACCTGACATAAAGTCTGCAGGAGTAAGAGAAACAAGAGTATACTAACCCCAAAGCTAGGAGAAAACAAGGAATAACCAAAATCAGAGCTGAACTGAAGGAAATTTAGATGCAAAAAAAAAAAACATACAAAAAGATCAATGAATCCAGGAGCTTATTTGAAAGAATTAATAAGATTGATAGCCTGGTAGCTAGACTAATAATAAAGGAGAGAAGATCCAGATAAATACAATCAGAATTGACAAAGGGGATGTTATCACTGAACCCACAGAAATTACAAAAATACCCTCAGAGACTATTACAAACACCTGTATGCACACAAACTGGAAAACCTAGAAGAAATGGATAAATTCCTGAAAATATACAATTTCATAAGGTTACACTAGAAAGAGACTGAATCCTTGAACAGACCAATAATGAGTTCCAAAAGTGAATTAGTATTAAAAGGCTAACAACCAGAAAAAGGCCAGGACCAGATGGATTCACAGCCTAATTCTACTAGATGTACAAAGAAGAACTGGTACTATTTCTATTGAAAGTATTCCAAAAAACTGAGGAGGATAGTCTCATTTCTAACTCATTCTATAAGGTTAGCATCATCTGATACCAAAACCTGGCAGAGACACAACATAAAAAGGAAATTTCAGGCCAATATCCTTGATGAACATTGATGCCAAAATACTCAACAAAATATGAGCAAAGTGAATCCAACTGCACTTCAAAAAGCTAATCCACTACAATCAAGTAGGCTTTATCCATAGGATACAAGCTTGGTTCAACATGCACAAATCAATAAATGTTATTCACCACATACACAGAACTAAAAACAAAACCATGGCTGGGTGCAGTGGCTTATGCCTGTAATTCAGCACTTTGGGAGACCAAGGCAGGAGGACCACTTGAGCCCAGGAGTTTGAGACCAGCCTGGGTAACATGGTGAAACTCCATCTCTACAAAAAAATACAAAAGTTAGCAGGGCATGGTGGCATGCACCTGGAGCTGGAGAGAAGGTGCTCACCTACCAAGAGAACCCCAAAAGGCTAACAGCCTGTTAGCAGAAACCCTACAAGCCTATTATCATTTCTCCAGAAGTCATTCCCCAGTCATCCCCCAGAATCATTTCCCCAGTTACTCAGCAGGCTGAGAGAGGAGGATTGTCTGACTGGGAGGTCAAGGCTGCAGTGAGCTGTGATCATATCACTGTACTCCAGTCTGGGCAAGAGTGAGACTCTATCTCAAAAAAAACAGAAAAGCAGGCCGAGTACAGTGGCTCACACTTGTAATCCCAACACTTTGGGAGGCCGAGGCAGGTGGATCACAAGGTCAGGAGTTTGAGGCCAGCCTGGCCAACATAGTGAAAACACGTCTCCAGTAAAATACAAAAAACTAGCAGAGGTTGTAGTGAGCCGAGATCATGCCACTGCACTCCAGCCCAGTTCAAGACTCTGTCTCAAAAAACAAAACAAAACAAACAAACAAACAAAAAACAGAAAACAAAATCCATGATCATCTCAAGTGATACAGAAAAGGCTTTTGACAAAATTCAACATCCCTTCACATTAAAAAATCATTGCTGGGCAGGGTGGCTGACGCCTGTAATCTCAGCACTTTGGGAGGCCGAGGCGGGCAGATCACGAGGTCAGGAGTTCAAGACCAGCCTGACCAACATAGTGAAACCCCGCCTCTATTAAAAATATAAAAATTAGCCGGGCATGGTGGTGTGCGCCTATAATCCCAGCTACTTGGGAGGCTGAAGCAGGAGAATTGCTTGAACCTGGGAGTGGAGGTTTCAGTGAAATGAGATTGCACCACTACACTCCAGCCTAGGTGACAGAGCGAGACTCTGTCTCAAAAA
>NW_016809444.1:118007-145010 GCF_001698545.2 Rhinopithecus bieti
AAAAAAAAAAAAAAAAAAAAAAAAAAAAAAAAAAACCTCAACAAACTAGGCATTGAAGGAACATACTTCAAAATAATAACAGTCCTCTATGAAAAACCCACAATCAACATCATACTGGCAAAATATAGAAGCATTCCACTTGAAAACTGGAACAAGACAAGGATGCCCTCTCTCATTACTCCTATTCAACACAGTACTGGAAGTCCTAGCCAGAGCAATCACACAAGAGAAAGAAATAAAAGGCAGCCAAATAGGAAGAGAGAAGGTGAAACTATCTCTGTTTGCAGACAATATAATTCTATACTTAGAAAGCCGATAGTCTCTGCCCAAAAGCTCCTTGATCTGATACACAACTTTACCAAAATCTCAGGATACAAAAATCACTGTACAGAAATTATTAGCATTCACATACACAAACTGGGAGCCAAATAATGAATGCAGTCCCATTCACAATCACCACATAAAAAATAAAATATCTAGGAATGGCTGGGTATGGTAGCTCACACCTGTAATCTCAGCACTTTGGGAGGCCGAGGTAGGCGGATCATCTGAAATCTGGAGTTCGAGACCAGCCTGGGCAACATGGTGAAACCCCATCTCTACTAAAAATACAAAAATTAGCCAGGCATGGTAGTGCACACCTGTAATCCCAGCTCCTTGGGGGGCTGAGGCAGGAGAATCGCTTGAACCTGGGAGGCAGAGGTTGCAGTGAGCTGAGATAGCACCACTGCACTCATCCTGGGTGACAGAGTGAGATTCTATCTCAAAAAACAAACAAAAAAAACCACGTAGGAATACATCTAACCAAGGAGGTGAAAGACCTCTACAACAAGAATTATAAAACACTGCTCAGAGAAATCCGAGATGTCACAATCGAATGGAAAAACATTTCATGCTCATGGATAGGAAGAATCAATATTATCAGAATGGTCATACTGTTCAGAGCTATTTATAGATTCGATGCTATTCCTATCAAACTACCAATGACATTGTTCACAGAATTAGACAAAAAAATTTAAAATTTCTTATGGAACCAAAAAAGAACTCAAATAGCCAAGGCCATACTAAGCAAAAAAAAAAAAAAAAAAAAAAAAAGTGATATTCATATATTCATCACTTTACCCTACTTCAAACTATACTACAAGGGTAGAGAGCCCAGGAATAATTCCACACACCTACAATAATCTGATCTTTGACAAAATCAACAAAAACAAGCAATGAAGAAAGGACTTTCTATTCAATAAGTAGTGCTGAGGTAACTGGCTAGCCATATGGAGAAGACTGAAACTGGATCCCTTCCTTACACCATATACAAAAATTAACTCAGGATGAATTAAAGACTTTAATCTAGAACCCATAACTATAAAAACCCTGGAAGACAACCTAGGAAATATCATTCTGAACCTAGGACCTGGCAAAGATTTCTTGATGAAGACATCAAAAGCAATTGCAACAAAAACAAAAATTGATAAATGAAACCTCATTAAACTAAAGACCTTCTGCACAGCAAAATAACCTATCAAGAAAGGGTAAACAGACAACCTATACAACAGGAGAAAATATTTACAAACTATCCATCCAACATAGGTGTTATATCTAAAATCTATAAAGAACTTAAATTTACAAGCAAAACCAACCCCATTAAAAAGTGGCCTAATGTCATTAACAGACGTTTTTCAAAAGACATTCATGCTGCCAACAATCATATAAAAAACGGCTCAATTTCACTAATCATTAGAGAAATGCAAACCAAAACCACAATAAGATACCATCTCATACCAGTTATACTGGCTATTTTTAAAAAGTCAAAAAAATAAAAGATGCTGGTGAGGTTGTAGAGGAAAAGGAATGCTTATTCACTGCTGGTGGGAATGTAAACTTGTTCATCCACTGTTGAAAGCAGTTTGGCAATTTCTCAAAGAACTTAAAACAGAACTACCATTTGACCCAGCAATTCTATTCTTGGGTATATACCCAAAGAAATTATAAATCATTCTACCATAAAGACACATGCATGTGTTTGTTCAACTCAGCAGTATGCCCAATAGCAAAGACATGGAATCAACCTAAATGCCCATCAATGGTACACTGAATTTAAAAAATGTGATACACACACACACACACACACACACACACGCACACGGAATACTATGCATCCATAAAAAGAATGAGATCATGTCCTCTGTAGCAACATGGATGGAGCTAGAGGCTATTATCCTAAGCAAACTAATGCAGGAACAGAAAACCAAATATCACATGTTCTCATGTGTAAGTGGGAGCTAAACAGTGAGTACATATGGATGCAAAGAAGGGAACAAGAGACACTGGGGCCTACTTGATGGTGCAGGGTCGGGGGGGGTGAAGATTGAAAAACTACCTCTAGGGTACTATGCTTATTACCTAGGTGGCAAAATAATGTGTACACCAAACCCCTGTGACATGCAATTTACCTATATAACAAACCTGCACATGTACCCCCAAACCTAAAATAAAAAATCTTTAAAAAGAAAACAGGAAAAAAATATTTATTTTACTGAGCCCTAACAAAAAATAAATAAAAGTCAGAAGGGTCATCCGTGTCTAATCACTCAACAAAACTAGCATCTCTATCTTCAAATCACAAAAAGATGATAAACTCAACACTGATTTTACTTTTCCGGAGAGTGTAAGTTCAGCTCCACTGGAAGGAATCTTTTTTCACCGTTGTGTATCTTCAATTATTTAAAAAAGTTAGCTTCCCATTCCAGTAGACATAGCTAAAAAAAAAAAATTAGTTTTCCTATAACTTCTTCGATCCTATGGGACCCTCTGATATATAAAAGGATAATTTCCCTCTTCTGTAGAATAATATATCCACAAGTATATATATATATTCTTATACATAGATCATGTTCATCAACACCGCAAATGTTTAGTGTCATGGAAGAATTTGGCATCAAAATTTGTGTATGTTTATTAAGAAAAATATTTTTAAAAAAACAGAAATTCAGCATCCTAAATAGAGTATTCTAAATGTAATTTATATTTTGTTCTGTGGCTTTAGGTTATCACCATTATTGAAATAAATTTTTGTATTGTGCTCTCATTAAAAAATAATAAAATAAAAATTGAGCAAACTGATTCAAGACGAGTCTAGGACCCTATGTAAAACTATACAGTTTTCTTAGAGCATTGATCTGGTCTTTAATAGATAATTGTTAAGAGATTATAAAATGTTTATAGAAATCTCATGTTGTGTGGCCAAAGCTGACTTAGATTCGATGAATTTGTTTATAAGACTTTATTAAAATTAGCTTTATTGTTACTAATATACTAATATGAAAGTAAAATTTGATTTTCTCCTTTGAACAAGAATTTCACATAGTATTAATAAGACATTGTAACATATTTATTTACCTTTTGAGTAAACTGCAAAAATAAGTGGAGGAAGACTTTGCCTCATGCTGTCTTTCTTTTGTTTTCTCTACTGGAAACAGTATCCTCTCTATGAAAGAGTAAAAGTCTTTGCTTTTTGAAATATGTTAATTATCATTTTGGGTAAATGAATGATTATTTTTTACAGTGACCTGTGATTCTATTTTGATCATATGTTTTAAACTTTTCTTATTTTAATATCAAGTGTTTCAAACCTTTGATATTTGATATACTTCCCAAAATTAAATTTTGAATTCTAAAATTAAGTCTTTTTGACCTGAACTAACTTGCACATAACAAACAGGAACCCCTGAAAATCCTCAAGAGACATGTTAGGCTTATTTGGTATGTTAAACTCATACAAGAGGCATTGTCAAATAAGAAATTGTGTTTAACTTTTTCAAGTTATATTTGCATAAATGTGTTATTAATATGTGTTCCAAAATTATATGAGGTTCCTAAAATTCTGATACATCTTGATATATGTTATGTCTTATGTATGTATGTGTGTATGTATGTTTTTGAGATGGAGTCTTGCCCTGTCACCCAGGCTAGAGTACAATGGCACGATCTCAGCTCACTGCAACCTCCGCCTCCCAGGTTCAAGCAATTCTCCTGCCTCAGCTTCCCAAGTAGCTGGGATTACAGGTGTGTGCCACCACGCCTGGCTAATTTTTTGTATCTTTAGTAGAGACCAGGTTTCACCATGTTGGCCAGGCTGATCTCGAACCCTTGACCTCAAGTGATCAGCCCGCCTCAGCCTCCCAATGTGCTGGGATTACAGGTGTGAGCCACCGCACCTAGCCTGTCAGTCATATTTATAATTATTATGTTAAATTGTTGTAACAGAAACGATATAATTGCATTTTCAATTGCATCTTTAACCATGGCTCCTCTAAGTCTTTTTTCATTGACAATCATTGCTTTACTTTTATTCTACTAAAAAAGTGGTTTATAATAGATTATAGTCTATATTTGCTTCTTCAAGTAAATTCACTTCTTTTTTTGCTTCTTCAAGTAAATTCACTGAAAAGAGCCCTGACAAGTACCCTTGAGAACAGGCTTCTGATAACTTTAGAGATCATATCATTAGACCAAGTCAAAATTTCCAGAACTCTAATAAAAAGCTTATGTGTTCATGAAATTGCTAAGAAAACATCAAGCAGAATAAGAATTATTACACGGTATGACTTGATGGAGGACAAAAAGTATGTTTTCATGAAAATTGTTAACAAAACATCAAGAAAATAAGAATTATTACACAGGACTGAATTGATAGAGGACTAAAATTACTTTTATGACATTTTTTGTTTGAAACATTCCTGGTTCTTTTTGTACTTTGTTTTCTAGAGTCAAGAAAACATTTTTCTTTTCAGTTATTTACAGCTCACAGCAATTGTCTAAAGTATACTTTTATAAGCAAAATATAAATATTTACCTTTCTCTCTACCTGATTTTTCCAAAATTTGGAAACTATTGGTGACTATTTCTATTTTATGGAAATATAATTATTTGCATAGGTTCAATAAGAATATGTTTTCTTTTGTAACAGGACATGTTAGATGAACTGGTAATTTTACTAAGGCTCAACAGGAACGGCATGTTTTACATATGACCAGACTGCTTTGAGGAATTGAAATTGATTTTATACAGCTGCTAAAACGCTGTTGGAAAGACTCGCCAGGTACCTTGTCTACATGGTTTCTGACTCTGTGGTAAATGAATAATATCACTTTCTGAAGATGAGGAACCTCAAGATACTTTTGAGACCTTGAGAAGAGAGGAATTCACCCAATTCATACAGATACTACACGAACAGTCTCCTGGTGAATCCCTGGCTTGGTATCCTAACTTCAAGAAGCTTTTAAAAGTTTAATCTTAAGTGGCTGGGCATGGTGGCTCACACTTGTAATCCCAGCACTTTGGGAGGCCCAGGCAAGCAGATCACCTGAGGTCAGGAGTTTGAGACCAGCCTGACCAACATGGAGAAACCCTGTCTCTACTAAAAATACAAAATTAGCCAGGCGTGGCGGTGCATGCCTGTAATCCAGCTACTTGGGAGGCTGAGGCAGGAGAATCGCTTGAACTCAGAAGGCAGAGGTTGCAGTGAGCTGAGATTGCACCATTGCACTCCAGCCTGAGCAACAAGAGTGAAACTCTGTCTCAAAAAAAAAAAAAAAAAAAAAAAAAAAAAAACTTAAATTCCTTATTAAAACATTCCAACAAAGCCAACTTAAAAGAGCCTATATGGCCATTCACTATTCTTGCTGAGTTTTATGCAAATAATCAGGCCAAGTATAATACTAAAACTTATTTTGCAAGTACATTGGTCCTATTAAAATTTACCTTTGGTAGAAATGGGGAGCTGAAGAGGGGGAAAAAAATGTTTCAGAAGAAAACTATAGCACACCTTTTCTTGTATACCAGTCCTGAACACTATTTTTAACATTTTATTATTTCTCTATGATTTGAACTAAATCCTAAATTATTTCCTGGATATAAGAATTTTCTAAAGAAGGACCAGGTTTTCATTTTCTTTATAATCTTCATAGTTGACTCCTTTATGGAATAGGGTTTTCTTTTTGACATTTTGGTATTCAAATTCTCTTTTTTATTATAATCTTTATGTGTATTATATTTCTACTATGTATCCCTTGTTTTACTTCTGAGAAAACTAAACTCATGGTAATCTGAATACTAGAGATGATTCAACAAGTGATAGCAGCTATATAAATCAATGACTTGACTGAGGTCTCATTTTTGCCACCCTGTGATGCCATCCCATTTAGCCTTTGGGGACTCTTAAAATTCCTAACTGAGATGTATCTTGTTTCCCCCACCCCCCATGTGGAACAGGACCATCTGGGAATGAGCATTCCTAATGACATGGGACTAAGCTCCTGAACATAACTGAAGCCAGAACTGTTTGAGTTCACCTACAATGCTTTCTTTGAAAGGTCTTGATGAAAAGGGGGGAAATGAGAGAAAAAGAAAGGTCAGAACAGTCTGAGTCATATGAGATATGCAAAAATCTATTTGGCCCAGAGGGACATGAGTATGGAACTTGATCACATCCTACCCCTGCTCCCCACATCCATTCCCAGGGACAATTGTTTAAAGGCATTTTGTTCCTGTGTAGCCCCTTCCCCCATTATCTTTTTGTTTGCTTGTTTGTTTGTTTGTGACAGAGTCTCACTCTGTTGCCCAGACTGGAGTACCGTGGAGTGATCTCGGCTCACTGCAATCTCTGCCTCCCGGGTTCAAGCAATTCTCCTGCCTCAGCCTCCTAAGTAACTGGGATTACAGGTGAGCACCAACACCCCTGGCAATTTATTTGTATTTTTAATAGAGATGGGGTTTCAGCATGTTGGCCAGGCTGGTCTCGAACTCCTGACCTCATGATCCGCCCACCTCAGCCTCCTAAAATGCTGGAATTACAGGCTTGAGCCACCGCGCCCGGCCTGATTTTTGTATTTTTAGTAGAGATGGGGTTTTACCATGTTGGCCAGGCTGGTCTCGAACTCCTAACCTCAGGTGATCTGCGCGTCTCAGCCTCTCAAAATTCTGGGATTACAGGTATGAGCCACCACTCCCAGCCACCATTATCTTCATGTTCTTGGAATTTGTGACACAAAGAACAATGTATAGCCAATAGCTTGTGTTACCTTAATGTAAATTATTGGTTTACATTACAATTTAGGAACTGCTCTTCTTTTTCCTTTAAAAACTCACTTTCAGAACAAGGATCACTGAACTACCAAAAAATAAAAATAGTAATAAACCCACTGTGGCCACAATACCAGCACTTTGGGAGGCTGAGGCAGGATTGCTTGAGGCCAGAAGTTTGAGACCAGACTGGCCAACACAGGAAGACCCCATCTCCACAAAAAATTTTTGAAAAGTAGCTGGGCATGGTGGCACTTGCCTGTAATCCTGGCCATTCAGGAGGCTAAGGTAGGAGGATCACTTGAGCCCAGGAGTTCAAGGTTACAGTGAGCCATGATTACACCACTGTACTCCAGCCTGGGAAGGACCCTGCCTTTAAAAAAGCTAAAATTAAAATAAACCCACTTGTAACTGCTGCTAATCAGAGTGTATATTCAGGACAACTTGAATCTTTGCTCCTGGGTGGCCGCCCTCAAACTTTGAGCTCAAATAAACTCTATACTTAAAAATTTTCTGACTCTTGTTATTTAAAGTTGACGACCGCCCGTCCCCCACAACACACACACACACACGCACTTATGTCTATGACTAAATGCCGAATCTTTGGCCAGGGAACTAACCCAAATTACCACATCTTTGTTATGGGAAGGTGCCATCTGTTTTTAGCCATTGATTTCAGTATTACAGCAGAGTGTAGCCTATCTGCTTCATAATCAGTTAAAAGTCCAATTTTTTCCCCAAGTGTCATGTGCATGACAGACAACTCTCTTGCCAAATGATAATTGGGATGTGAAAACATTTTGTTTTAATTGAATTCAAGCAAGTAAATCATCTTGGCTAGGCATCAAAATCTTGGACACCCGAAAGCTGGAGAGATTAAAACATTCTTTTTTTTCTTTCTTTTTTTTTTTATCACACCTATTTTCCAAGTAAAAAACTATTCTCTTTAGATTATTGATATTGAGGAGGTTGGTTACAGTACCCTCTTTATAAAGATCCATGGAAGAAATTTCTTCCAGGAATATTTGTATTTCTCTTGAGTGTCAATTTTTTTTTCTATTTTCTGATGTTTTACATTGACTGCCAGGCAGCTCAGAGCAAAATCTTCAGCCTTCCTCCAGCAAGTATTCCCCATGGTTTTATTTTGTGTACTAGCCTTGGACTTTAATCATATTTTCCCTGCACTCCAACTTTCTCACTATTCTTTGAAAATCTCATTGTAATGTATTTGTGTAAATTACACTCAAATCCTTTTTGGACTAAACTGGGCTGTAAATAATGAATAAATGACCAGGTGCGATGGCTCACACCTCTAATCTCAGCACTTTGGGAGGCTGAGGCAGATGGATCACTTGAGGTTAGGAGTTCGAGACAACCCTGATCAATATGGTGAAACCCCATCTCTATTAAAAATACAAAAATTAGCTGGGTGTGGGGGTTCCTCCCTGTAATCTCAGCTACTTGGGAGGCTGAGGCAGGAGACTGCATAAACCCAAGAGGCAGAGTTTGCAGTGAGCCAAGATGGCACCACTGTTATTTTCACAGATTAGTTACTGTGCAGAATATAGATCATGTCTTGGCTCCAGGCTATGTTGTCTCCTCTACTCATTCTGGTGGCTTTTTCAGCCTTACCCTACCACCAGAGCTCTAAGCCCTATAACTGACTTCCACAGCTGAGCACACTAAGCACAGAGCAAGACTCTTTCTCAAAAAAAAGAATAAATAATAAATCACAAATAATCATCAATAAATACAAAACAGTAGAAATTTAAAAAGCACAAATAAATTGCAACTACAAGTTGTTTTAAAGTTCTTGGTTAACTCCATTTCACTCTTAACACGTACTACTTCCCTCTCCCTTTATACAGGGATATCTGAAGCTCTCTTCTGATATTTACCAACGATAAATATGCTGGGTTTTACCATGCAAATGAAATTAAAGAAGAGAGGATAGAACTAAGGGGGTTTTAGTTTTGTTATCAGGGCTTTCCAACATTGGGGAAAAAAAGTGACTTTAACGCTGGTCTGAGGAAGACATTGGGATTAATGTGTTTGTGTGCAAGACTAAAAAAGAGGAAGAACATGTGATGCATATTTATCCCAAAGAAGGTGGAGAAAGGTGGCATTAAACTGTTCCTAGATGACTTCTCAGCAGTTTTATTGTTCAGAGAGCTTCGTGGCTGCTCAGAGTATACAAATGGCCATTTTTATTTTGAGTTTGTGGATGTCAGGAAACCTTTCTGCCCGTTGACCCATCATCTCTGAATCTCTAAAACCAATCTTATGTTATATAGTGGAGGTTCCTGGGGCTCAGAACCAAGATTCCCCACCTCCAACTCCCCATATTTGGCTGAGACCTTCTGTCCAGTTCCGGAAACTGGATCTTTCTCCTAGTGACCTATGTCCTGCCTGCTCTCACCAAGCTCACCCCACAGCAGAGGTCAGGTTGTTGAACCTCAGTTTGGTGGCCTAGGCCTCTCTTTCTGCTACTGTTCTTAGACAGCACTGCCCCAGGAATTCAACAGCTGGAAACCCATCCCCACCTCTGCCTGTTTTTCAGTACTCAGCGGGTACCTCTTCTTGGGCAAGTTATTCAATATCTCTGGGTTCAGTTTCCTATCTGTAAAATGGAGATCGTCTAGTACATATATCTCAGTGTTAGTATGAGGACGCAAAAGAGACAATGCAAAAAAAAAAAAAAGGCTTAAAACAGTGCCTGGCACAAATAGTAGGTGTAGAGTAAACTGGACCATTGCTGATGATTAAAGAAGAAGCCCTTGTGTAAGCATGAAGTTTCCTCCTTAGCTGTGCTATGCTAAGGATGATATTAAAGAGTAGTCAACAATTCCCCTTTCTAGAGCATCTGAGCAGCCAAGGTAGATTTACCCTAAAACTGTTGAAGTAAAGTTTAGGTGTCAATTTCTTTATTTGCATGGGCCTCACCTAGGGCCCAAGAACGGCTCTAACAACGTGTCCATGGGGTTGCATATTTTTGTAAAATTCATAAAAGTATGATGTTTTTGCATTGTTTCTTTTAAGGACCACCCAAATTGTATAAGCTTCAATCTCACAAAGTCTGGCTCCATCCCGGTATCCAAGTCACATGACACCTCAGGAGCCGCCAATACATGAGGTGGGTGCTGCCAGTAGTAGATTGATAAATAGAGATAGAATTATAAATATGATCATACATGTACAAAAGGATGATTTAAAACACTGAGTTTCGGGGCCAGGCACAGTGGCTCGTGTCTGTAATCCCAGCACTTTGGGAGGCCAAGGTGGGTGGATCACAAGGTCAAGAGAGTGAGACCATCTTGGCCAACTTGGTGAAACTCCGTCTCTACTAAAAATACAAAAATTAGCCAGGCATGGTGGCAGCCGCCTGTAATCCCAGCTACTCAGGAGGCTGAGGCAGGAGAATCACTGGAACCTGGGAGGCGGAGGTTGCAGTGAGCCGAGATCGCACCACTGCACTCCAGCTCTGGTGACAGAGCAAGACTATGTCTCAAAAAATAAATTAATTACTTAAATAAAACACTGAGTTTGTTACTTATTTAGATAAGCCACCTTGTTTTAAAATAAAGAATACAAATTTCCTCCTCTCTTTAGAATTGAATTAGAACTTGTACAATACCCTTAATAATAATAAATAGATCTAACTCCCCAAAATGCTTCTTTCACCTTGCTGCTTAATCAAATTTCAAAACATCCTGTCATTTTCGCAGATTAGTTACTGTGCAAAATATAAACCATGTCTTGGCTCCAGGCTACGTTGTCTCCTGTATTCATTCTGGTGGCTTTTTGGGTCTTACCCTACCACCAGAGCTCTATACCCTATAACTGACTTCCACAGCTGAGCACACTGAGATCTGCAGAAATTGCATCCCATAGCTCAGCAAAACACATTTTGCCATGAATTTAAAATAATCTCTCAGGTAATTGTCACTTTTTTTCAGTAAAGAAAAAATTGCCAAAATGTAGAAAAGAAATATAATAGCCAATAAATGAAAACATTAGTTCTTAATAGAGTATTTGATAGAATAAATCCTTGATGCTAAGGGCCAAATAAGATGTCATCTGAGTCACCCAACATATCCATATACTTCTGCAGATGCTTCTGGTGATTCCAGGTGACCCTCTCTGTACACCTAAGGCCCCTTTTCAGGCTCCAGCCCTAGCTAGGAGTCAGGCAGGGGACAGAGAAGAGGTGATTGTCATGGTGCTAGGATCATGTCTGCTGTGGGGGTGGGAGGGTAGACACAGGAGACAGCAGTGGAGGCACCACAAGAGATCATTCTTTTGCTTTCAGGTCAGTTGTTGCTTATGCCATGGCTACTGCCCGCTCTTGTGTTGTAGACAAGTGAGTATCTCTAATTGTGGAAGGTGGGTGGCTCTCCTTTTTTGTGAAACACTATACTTTATACTGATATCATGTTCTTGCAGTTTCTTACAAAAGGCTAATATAGTCTTTATTTTGTTTTCCGTAATGAAAATTATATATCAGTAATACATGCTCATTGTAAAGAATTTGAATGATACCTCAAAAATATTTTAGAAAGTAAGACACATGAAATCCCATCACCTTGAGAGAACTACCACTGACATTGTAGTAACCATATTTTTACACACACACACACACACACACACAAACTATACTTATACATGTATATACATAGAATACATATGGCAGCTGGAGTGCAGTGGCTATTCACAGGCACTGTCAGAGCACACTGCAGCCTCAAACTTCTGGCCTCAAGGGATCCTCCCACCTCAGACTTCTGCCCACGTAGCTGGGATTATAGGCATACCACCACCAGACCCAGCATGACTATTTAAATTTAAATTAGTTAAAAGTAAATAAAGTTTAAGATCCAGGTCTTGTGTTGTGCTATTCACATTTCAAGTACTCAATAGCCACACATGGCGCCCATACTGGACAGCAGAGATACAGAACATTTCCATCACTGCAGAAAGTTGTACGGGACAGTGCTGGACAGCATTCAGGGCTCTGCAGTTATTTCAGCATGGTTGGATCATAATAGGTATGTGGGAAGTGGGAGGAGGAGGTAGATAGGTGGGGGTCGGTTTTTTTCCTGGTGGCAGTAAAGAACCATTTAACAATTTCCAATGGAGATGACAGCCGTGTGGAAGAATTCATAGGGAAGGGAACACTGGAGACAGGGAAGCTGAATGAAGGTGGAGGCTACTGCAGTGGATAATGCTGAAAGTAAATGATGGAGCTAGAACTAAAGTACAAGCAAGGGCTGGAAAGAAGAGGCAGACTCGTGGATGGTCAATAGGAAGAACTGCCCACATGGAAGAAGATGAGGAAGTAGGAGGCTGAGAAATGGAGGAGGAGGCTGAGAAAGGAAAGCATTTGTGCTAAGTCCTGGACAGCTGGGATAAGGAATTGTTATTCTTCAAGACAGAAGACACAAAAAGGAAGTGGACGGGTGGAAGAAAAGAATAAACTCTGGGCCAAAAGAGTGATTTTGTGGTGTCTCTGGGAAATCCAACTGAGAATATCTGGAGGGCTGGTGAGTATTCTTCTAGGTCCCTTTATTCAACTTCAGACAGATTAAAGTTGGACAGACTGCACTCCCTCAAATTGGACAGACTGGCCAGGCGTGGTGGCTCACAACTGTAATGCCAATGCTTTGGGAGGCTGAGGCGGGAAGATCACTTAAGCCTAGGAGTTGGAGCTAGACCCATGAGCTATGATCGTGCCACTGCACTCTAGCCTAAGTGATAAAGACCCTGTCAAAAGGAAAAGAAAGGGAGAGGGAGAGAGCTGAGAGAGAGAGAGAGAGAGCAAGAAAGAGAGAGAGAGCAAGAGAGAGAGAAAAGAAAAGGAAAGAAGGAAGGGAAGGAGCAAAGGAGGCAGGGAAGGGAGGGAGGGAGAGAGAGACAGAGAAAGAGAGAAAGAAGGAAGGAAGGAAGGAAGGAAGGAAGGAAGGAAGGAAGGAAGGAAGGAAAGAGAGAGAGAGAAAAAAAAGAAGGAAGGAAGGAAGGATTGGACATACTAATTTCTCTCAAAAAATTAGGCCTAATAATAAACCCAATTGAAACAATTCTCTTTAAACTGTATTCTAAGTATTGCAAGCATTTTTAGTACCAAATACATATTATCTTGAACCTAACTTAAAAGCAATTATAAATCAGTTTATTTTGTTCTATCATCTCTGTATTTAATAGACATTTCTCCTCTAAGCCCAGTGAAGTTTTACTATTTCAAATGAACAAAGTTTTTCATGTTCATTGAATTGAAGTATTTGGCCAGAAATGTGAAGCCTTCAGATTAAGGTGAATTTCTCTTAAATCAAACACAAATGTAATTCTTTCATAATTCCTTCCCATTTTATCTCCTGGTTGGGGAGGGGAGAAGACATTCTGCACAACTACCCCAGCACCTGCTAGGTTGCTGCTGAATTCCTGCATTAGTCTCTTTACTAAGGAGATTTACTTCTCTTTTCCTATATTTTCCCATATAGCCTGACCAAATTCATTGCCATAGTTAAAGGAAAGGTAATATCTCTCAGCTATCAAAAGGACTCTAAAAGAACAGATTCCAACTAGAGATACGTTTGGAAGACTCTTGAGAAAGATGAGGGGACAATAAACTGATATTCACTTTCCGATTTCAACAAGATCCTATGAATATCTGCAAGATGATGACTAGCTGCTAGGGTTTATTGGTAAATTTTATTCAACTTCTTCTTCCCACCAAAATCACCTTAATCACACCCGAAACCACACCCTACATCAGATCCTATCATTCCACTGTTTAAAAAATGCACATGAAAACAAACAAAAAAAGCACTTGAACAGCTTTCCATCATCATTAGCACAAAATATAAACTCTTCCATAAATACAAAAATTAGCCAGGCATGGTGGTGTGTACCTGTAATCCCAGCTACCCGGGAGGCCGAGGCAGGAGAATCGTTTGAACTTGGGAGGTGGAGGCTGCAGAGAGCCAAGATCGCGCCACCACACCCCAGTCTGGGTAACAGAGCAAGACTCCATCTCAAAAACAAAACAAAACAACTCTTCCAGGGTTTCCTGCATGGTCTGGCCCCAAGCCATTCTCATCTCAGGCCATTCTGCTCCTTATGTTCCATTTCTGGGCGTCCTTAAACAAGTAAATCCCTTTCCTGTTTACCTTGGGGCTCTGGACGAGCTGTTCTTTCTGCTTGCAAAGCTACAACCCCACCAGAGCTGCCTGTCTTGATCAGTTAACCAAATGTAGGCTATTTTTTGGTTTCCCTTCCTGCTCCATCCCCAATACCTGGGGAAAGGCTAGGTAGCATGGTGTTTGAGGGGCTCTGCCTTCAGGCTGCTTGAGTTCAAATCCTGGATCTACCACTGGCTAGCTGCTCTGTGACTTTGGGCAAGTCACATAACATAATTATTTCCCCATCTATAATTTGGAGATGACAAAATATATTTTGAGGATTAGATTTGTTAGCAGATGGTAACTATGTGAAACAGTAATAGAAGTTCTCCTTTTGGCATATACTCCAATTTTATTCTACTTGTTTGCCACGTTTGAGCCTGTTACCTTGAGACTGCTATGGCTGCCTTCTCAACCTCTCCAACTCCCACCCTCCAACTGATTATGGTTTACTTATTGGACTCTGCAAATGAATAAAGAGGGAGTATGAGGAAAGGAGGCAGTCCAAGCTTTAGGAGAGGCCATGGGAGTGAGCTTGTCGAACAAGACTTGGTCCTGGCTTCTCTTTAAGCTTACGGTTTAGGCGGACACAGATTATGAACACACACTGGATTAATGTGGCTTTAGGAAAGGGAATCTCAAGGCCTTAGGCAAGCCCTGGAGTAACCTCGATGGCCTCCCCACAAGAGAACCCGAGGAAGGGTCTAGGGCCTAAGAGCACCAGAATCACCAACGCCGGGGATTGGTGGGGAGCCTGAAGAATCTAATTCCGAGGATGCTCTGCGCGCAGACACGGCTTATCCACGCGCCACTGCAAGAGCCAGACCTAGGCCGGCCCCGGACACCGAGAGCCAATGGCCAGGCCCGTCCTGCCCCGTCCGGGATTGGCTGTGCGTGCCGCGGCCCTCCACCCCGCCCCGCTCAGCGTCTTCCCGGGTTTGGCTGAGCTCCCCGACTTCTCCAAGGATCGGCTGCGAGCCCCGCCCTCGCCCAGAGTCTTCCCGGGATTGGCTGCGGGCCCCGCGACCCTCCTCCTCCCCTTCCCCGCCCCGCCCCGCCCGGCGCCGCCTCTCTGGTTTGTTCGGCCGGTGCAGGTCGCCTGCCTCTTTGTCAGCTGGAATGGCGTGGTGAGTGCGTCTCCAGCCTTCGGCTTTCGGTCTCCGGAGGGGAGGGCGCCCGGCCGGCCCGCGGGCCCGATCAGGGGCTGGGCTTGCCCCGTGTCCCCACAGGCTTTGCCCGCCCCGAGCTCCTCTGCTCCTGGCGGCCAGAACGGAGGGGTAGAGCAGCCCTCGGCTGCCCGGGGGGCGGGCGGCAGTGCTCGTCCCGGGGCCGCGCGAGGCACAGGCGCCGCGCCCAGAGGAACAGCCAGAGGTTTCCGGGGCAGGTCCCGGGCCACCGTAACAATTTTGCCCTTTGCTTCCCCAGGGCGGACGCGCCACTACTTTGTAGCGGGTTTCGGGCGGGCCACGCGTGCGGCGACAGGAACCCAACCCCAGCCGACCTTGAGCTCAGGAGTTCGTCTCTTACGACTGCGGAAGTGCAGCTGCCTCAATCCTTAGGACAGGTATGTTCGTAGCCTTGAGCGGGGGGAAACGACTCAACCCGGAGCACGTGGCCAGTGGGACCGGAGGGTTCCCCGGCGTCTGTTTGTGGCCAAGGTCCGAATCCGGCTCCCCTTAACTGGAAGGAAACATCCATGTAGATGCTCACCAAACAAAACAGCTGTTTCTAGTGGTGGTTTCAGACTTAGAGAAGCAGAGATCCACGAGGTATGGAGAGCAACGCAGGAAATAATAGTGAACCCTGTAAAAAATCAAAGAAAAAAAATCCCAAAGCACCCTTTCCTGTGCCCTTTTAAGGTTAACCCAGTGCTTTAAGAGGCTAACACAGAAGGGTAAAGTAAGTCTCCATAAAACCCAGAGAAGAGACTGGAAATCTCCCCTTTGGATCCTGTCTGGAGTCACAGCTGAACCAGAAAAAATTTCGTTACAACTTGAGCACCTTTGTGATTTTCTTTACACAGTTTGTAGAACAAGCGATACATTTCAGTTTTGTTTGTTTAAAACGTCATTTTAAAACTTTTCTTTCTATAGGTTGACAACTACAGGTACAAGCCATTGAAGCTGGAATGTCCTGTTGCTGGTATTTCAGTTGACTTAAGCCAACTATCCCTTCCATTACAATAGGAAAGTGCCTCTAATAAGGCCAAATATGCGTACTAACTTGTAGCAACCACGTGTCCGTGCAGTGCCACAGGAGCTAGAGCAGTGGGACATTGCTGGTGGCAACAGGGCAATGTAGCAGGTGCTTCGTGTTCACCTTTTCAACATTCTTCATTTAATTGTCACAACTCAGAGGTGGATTCTGTTAGGGACAAGCTGCCCCAGGACCACCCCGCCCCCGCCAACTCAATGCAGCTGACCCTTAACCTGAATACTCTGCAGCTGCATTCCTGAACCCTTATCTAGGTGCCACAGCAAGGTCCCCAGACTTGCTACACCGAAGCCCTCCGGGTGGCACGGGGGAGGTCATGAGAAACGTGGATAAACCTAAGTTACACCCCCTTGTAAATTCCTGTTTTCACAAGATAATATATTGTAAGCTGGCCACGAGATGAAATGTGGTAAAGTTAATCAACTAACAACCCCCCGGGTCTCTCTCTCCCCCATATAAACCCCTCATTTTGTAAACTCAGGGCTGCCACCTCTGACTGGTGGAGAAGCCCGGCAGGTTAATAAACTTACTTGCCTTACCTTGGGTCTCTCGTCTTTTCTCTCTGCTAACCTTACAGATTCTATTCTCCCATTTCATACGTAAAGAAATGGATTAGGGGTAACTCAAGTTTCATCACATGTGAGTATCTCTGAGAGGCTTCACGTGTATAACTTTTCAGCAGTGTGACTTCTGGAAAGTCACCTGTCTCTTGAGATTTGGTGTCCTGCTGTAACAGTTAAGAATTAAACTAGGAAAGAACCACAGTAGAGCTGTTAGGAATATGAACTATTTGTATTATTTCATTGCATTGAGCCGAAGAAGTTTCACAAAATTTGGCACAAAATGAGTATCTGTCAGCGCATTCTGGTTTTTTTGTGTGTTTATGTAGCAAGTATTTAATATTTATCTTGGAGTCATTCTTAATTCATAGCACTGTTCTTACCTTTTTATCTAAGCTTTTATGTTCCATATTGTAAAGTCTAGCCTCATAAGTTTAGGTAATCGCTCATAAGTTCAGATAATGTTGAATTGTAATCCCAGTGTTGGAGGAGGGGCCTGGTGGGAGGTGATTGGATCAAAAGGGTGGATTTCCCTCTTACTGTTCCTTATAATAGTGAGTTCTCATGAGATCTGGTTGTTTAGATGTGTAGTGTGGCTGGGGCAGTGGCTGGTGCCTGTAATCCCAGCACTTGGGAAGGCCAAGGCAGGGGGATCGCTTGAGGTCAGGAGTTAAGACTATCTTGGGCAACATAGTAACACCTCCTCTCTACAAAAAATGAGGCAGAAGGATTGCTTGAGCCCAAGAGGTTGAGACTGCAGTGAGCCATGATCTTGTCACTGCTCCAGCCTGAAAAGAAAAATTAATAAAAATAAAGATTATGCAATTGTGCATATGTTTTCTCAAGTCAGAGGCAGAAGAATGGCAGAGTTTAGATTAAAAGTGTGGCACCTCCCCTTCCTCCTACTTTGGCCATGTGCTTCCTTTTAGACATACCCCATGATTGTGAGTTTCCTGAAGCCTCAGCAGCCAAGCTCCCTGTGCAGCCTGCTGAGATGAGACAAACCTTTTCTTTATAAATTACCCAGTCTCAGTTCCTTATAGAAATGTGAGAATGGACTAGTACAAAAAATATTCAACTAATGCATTAGCTGGCTATAATTGCTAAGGAGGGGAGGAAAGGGAGATGACTTAACATGGCCAGCAAGGGAGGCCTCACTCAACATGAAAGAGCTGAGGGAGATGTCATGGCCTTATATATAGTTGAGGGGAGAGCATTCTAGGCAGAGGGAAAACTAGTGCAAAGGCCCTGAGGATAGTTGTGTTTAAAGGTTTGGAGAAGCAGTGAAGCTACAGAGAAGTACCCTTGGAGGGGAGGAGTTAATGTCTGTATATAGTAGTGGAGAGTTGGTTATTTTCAAACTCTTGTAAAATGGCAATGTGCTCTGGCCTTCAGGGCTCTGAATGTTTTAATTTAACTGGAATGCTCCCTATTGCCTTATACCTTACTGCTCTTAACCTAACTTTTCTCTGACCACCACCAGCCCGTCTATGTAATGGCCCTGTAGAATCAGAACTACATTGCACATTGTGTGTGAACTTGCCTAACTGCCTGTGCTTCTCTCCATTCTGTAAAGTCCCCCTTGGTTCCCACCATATTACAGAGGGTCTAGTCAGGTGCTTGACATTTTGTAGGTAAGTGGCTTATAGTCCCCTTCTAAGGGCAGCATAATGTTGAGCCTAGGTTCAGATCTCTATGTGTGATCTTAAACCACTTAGTGTTAGGTTTTATTAACGAGTAATATGTGATACATCAGACTACTTGGTAAGTAGTAAGTACTCAGCAAATGATATATTAGTTGGTAGTACTATTTAATCATTTTTATAATACCGTAGAGTCATAATGTTAGAACAAAATGACAATATTGATATTTAGTATTCTGCATGTTTCGGCCGCACATCTACTAAATTTGGAACTGATACTTAGTATTTACATAGTACTGGAATAGCTCTAATGTTCTTTTAATGGAGCGTTTAACTATGGATCAAGTACTATTCTAGGTATCGTAAGAATCAGTGAGCAAGTATACAAAAATCAGTGGATATGGTTGGTTGTGATAACTCATTGGCCACATTTCAAATATTCAATAGCTGCATGTGGCTAGGGGCAGCACAGATAAAAAGGCTCTAGCAAATAGTTGTCAAGAATAACCACTGGTTTCACAAAGCACTCCACGGAGTCCTGGTGGTGGTCCTCTCCCCCTTGAGTTATTTGGGCAGAGGCCCTGTAACACATCCACGGCTCAACAGCCACATGTGGTTAGGGGCAGCATAGATAGAAAACATTTCCATTACTGCAGGGTTTTATTAGCAGTACTGTTGTAGCATTGCATGATGCAGCCAACTTTTCAGAAGAGACAAGCTGTCAGAACCTGGAAAGACAGTGTAGTCTGAATGACTGCCTCCAGAGATAATCAGCCCTAATCTCTGGAACCTGTAAATGCTACCTTATTTGCAGATATTATTATAATTAGATTAAGGATCTCAGGATGGGGAGATTACTTTGGATAATCCTAGTGGGCCCTAAATGCGATCACAAGTTCCCTCATGAGAGAGAGCACGAGGGACATCCACACACAGCAGATTGGAAGATGCTGGCCTTGAAGATCGGAGTGAGGCAGCCCCCAGGAGCGGGGAGATACCAAGGAACACATTCCCCAGCAGAGCCTCCCTGAGGAGCATCATTTGATTTGGCTCAGTGAAACTAATTTCTGACTTCTGGCCTTCAGAACTGAGAATAAATTGCTGTTTTAAGCCACCAACTTGTAATTTGTTACAGCAACCTCTAAGATCACAAATACAGCTGGGGCAAGAACCCCACCACCTCAGCCTGCCTCCACTGTTTTTATTAGTGCCGTGTGGGTGGTTGGGAGTAGATCCTATATATATTCATTAGTCATTTTTTAAAGGTATGACCATGAATTTAAAATGTATTTAGACTTTAATCTTGAGATACATGAGCATGTGACTAAAATATGTGGGGTCAGCAGATACCTCCTAATAAAGCATTGTGAAAAGTAAGGAATCAATTTATGGTTTATTGGAAAGTCATTTATGCACACTTGTATTTATACAGTACAAGACACCACATTTTATAAATTCAGTAACTGAAGCAAATTAAGACAATAGAAAAAGCATTCTAATTATAATTTTTGCCCTGCGGGCTGTACAGTTTCAGCCAGTAGTGTCCTGGAGGTAATACAAACTGCTAAAGTGAGATAATGTTTTCATAAACTTCAGTTTCAGTTTGTGTTTTAAGAAATGTAAACTTGAATCTCTGGGCAAGAGAAGGTTCTCAATATTTGGCACAAAGGGAGCATCTGTCAGCCTATTAGGTGTTTTTGGTGTATGTAACATGTAAAGGAGGACTTAAAAGGACATAATGGTACTAGTGTCCTTTAAAAATATATATATCGGCTAGGCACAGCCTGTAATCCCAGCTCTTTGGGAGGCTGAGGCAAGGGGACTGCTTGAGGCCAGGAATTCGAGACCAGCCTGAGCAACAAAGCAAGACCCCATCCCTACAAAAAGTCAAAAACTTCGCTGGGCACAGTCATCTAATCTACTTGGGAGGCTGAGGAGGGAGGATCACTTGAGCCCACAAGTTCAAGGCTGCAGTGAGACATGACTGTCACTGCACTCCAGCCTGGGCAACAGAGCAAGACCCTGACTCCAGAAAAGTAGTATCACTAATAAAACTAGTCTTCCCAGGGTCAGCTACCACAAGGCTCTGACTTAAGTCCTTGCCACTAGGTTGCAGTAATACTAATCCTGAATTATGGGATACTACACTTAAACAGCACTGTACTAGAGTCTGGGAAGGAAATTGGGGCAAAGAACCTAAGTGTTTTAATGAGAAGTTCATACTTAAATTTATTATGGGATGGAATAACACATGGTTCACCTAGCTCCCTCAACACGTTAATTAACAAACTACTATCTGAAATCCTTTACATTTTCTAGGTGTATCAAATTTCTTCTGTGTGAAACCATTTTTCACCTATTCTCTGTAAGAATACCTTATATCAACTGACATGAATTACTAATGCTTTTTTATTACAGTGTTTCAGCAAAACCACCATTTCACTGGACCGCGATGTACTTGAGGCTATTTGTGGGCTCGTGAATATTCAAGTAATTCAAGCTTTCCTTTAATGAATGCTGTTAGAGCTGAAGCATAGGATATGAAGGTCAAAACTCAGTCACTTGAAAATATTGTATATATTATTGTTCATACCCTTTGAAACTTCTCAAACTATAGAATCTCATTCTCATGATGAAAGTTAGGATCAAACTGAACCCCATTTGCCCTTTATTATAAATCCTAGAGATGAATAGTTTATATATAAAAATCCATTTAAAAGTGAAATTTAGATTCTATAAAGAACAAAGTATTGTGAGATTCTGAACGTAATCAGGTCCTCACTTTTGGTGGGTGGGAAGAATGAAACAGAACAGTATATTTTATTTAATACTTAAACTGCCCACAATTCTTCATTGTTTTTTCTTTCTTAATTGAATCCCTGTTTCCAACATCTGAGCTCCATCTCCCACTCCCAAAAGAAGTTTCATTATTATAAGTTAAATATTTCTGCCCAAGTATGGCCAATCTCAGACTACTTTTGAGATGTGTCCATACAGAATAACAGTTGCTAGCTCCCTGTTGAAGGTTTAACTGCTTAGCCTGCAGGTAACCTGATGAGCTCACATTGAAGAAATTAAGGTAGAAATTCTCCTACAGTTAGTTCCTTACCATGAGATAACAGTTTGTTCCTCATAATAAACTTCTACTTCCATCCTCTTTTTTTTTTTTTTTTTTTTTTGTCATATCCAGCTCTACAAGTTTCACGCTGTTTAAATCACGTACCTACAAAAACCTGTTTAAAATGTTTGGATACTCAGCTTGTTTCGGCCTGAAATTTCTCCAAGACCAATGAAACAAAACAGGATTGTGCCCTGAATACACACCCAAGCTGCAGGCTCCTGCTTAGCTCTGTTTTGCTTTGGCCTCCATTAGATCTTCAGCCACAATAGCAGGAGATAACAGTCTTCCTAGAAGCTTTCATCAGCTGCAAGTTTTCTTACAGAATGAAACTTTTCTGCTATTTTTCTCACAGTTAATTGGCTATTTGAGAAAACCGAATTTCTGGCTCTCAGCATTTAACTGGATTCTGTGGGTGACTGGATGACCGCTTTGCACATCACTATGGGTATCATCCCTACCTTCTTTAAACCTTTTGTGCCAGTCAAAAATTCTTGCTCTTGATATGTCATCACCAGAAACTACTTTTTTTTTTCTTTTTTCTCTTTTGCGACAAGGTCTTCCTCTGTCACCCAGGCTGGATGGAGTCTAGTGGAACAATCATAGTTCACTGCACCTTGATGCCCTGTGCTCAAGTGATCCTCCCATCTCAGCCTCCTGAGTAGGTGGGACCACAGGTGCGCACCTGTGACTAATGGCTAATTTAGTTATTGTTTTTTATAGAGATGGGGGGGTCTCCCTATGTTGTCCAGCCCTGTCTTGAACTCACGGGCTCAAGTGATCCTCTTGCCTCAGCCTCCCAAAGTTCTGGGATTACAGGTGAGCCACTGGACTCAGCCAGAAACTACTTTTAACAGTTCTAATTGCCACTTGTCTTGGCTGTATATTCAGAAAGATCCAGTCTGGAATTAGGGTTTTTTGATTGCTATTGATAAGAAGGTTCAAATGCAATAGTCTATTTCAAGTGTCTCACTGACATATTTAACTTTACACAAAGTTTAATATGAATTCTTTGCTCTAACAGTCACCAATTTTAGGGTCAACAAAAAAATAATTCTATTCACATCTAAGAAACTTAGCTGGCAACCTTAAAAGCTCTGTTGTAGCCAGCGGAAACATAACCTATTCCAGCAATTTCACAAACTACACAAAAATTGGTAAATATTTCAACAGATGAGTACAAATAATCTTTGGAGAAGGTGATAAAGATTTCAGTGCTATATCATCTTAGCCTTCTGTTTTCCCACCTACAAAAGGGTCGAAAATAAATCAGTATTTTCTTGTCCAATTAATAGGAAAATGATATATGAAATACTTTAATTATATGTCATCAGCACTGTCGCACTCTGAAAGAACCTAAGATTTTAAAAATACATCCTAATAACATGTATATTGCCACTTGTCTTGGCTGTATATTCAAAATGAGCTAGTTTGGAATTACGGGGGTCTTTTTTTTTTCTTTTCTCAATTGCTGTTGATTGGTAGGGAGGCTCAAATGCAAGGTACCAAAATAGTTATTTCCAAATATAGAACAAGAGAATAGATGCTGTTGTCTCCAGTCTGTATAATACAGTATGTGTGGTTGGGTTTCTAGGAATTCTAACACATAAGTATTGCTTCCCAAATTCATCCTGCAAATACTACCTAGTGGAGTCAATCTAAAATAAGCACACATACACTGAAAAATACCATCTTATAAGCTTTGAACACATATTTCATACATCTGTCAAATCAAATTTTGAAGAGGATTTCACAAATTACAATTGTACAATGTGGATGCTGGAATTAAAATAGGTTTTCCACTTCCAGAACTTTTCCATCATCCCAAACAAATTTTATACCCATTAAATAGCAGCTCCTCATTCTCCCTTCCCCTAGCCCTTGAGAACCTCTATCCTGCTCTCTGTCTCTATGAATTTGACTATTCTCAGTGCTTCATATAATTGGAATCATACAGTATTTATCCTTGTGTCTGGCTTATTTCACTTAGCATAATGTTTTCCAGGTTCATCCATGTTATAGCAGGTGTCAGAATTTCATTTTTAAGGCTGAATAATATTTCATTGTGTGTGTGCCTCTGTGTATGTGTATACCACATTTTGCTTACCCAGTCATCTGTTGATCAACATTTGGGTGGTTTCCTCTGTTTGGCTATTGTGAATATTGTTATGAACACTGGTGTACAAGTATCTGAGTCCTTGTTCTTTCCGTTCTTTTGGGTATACACTGACAAGTGAAATCGCTGGATCATATGGTAATTCTATGTTTAATTTTTTGAGGAAGTACCATACTATTTTCTAGAGAGGCTGCACCATTTCACATTCCACCAGCAAAGCACAAAGGGTTCCAGTTTCTCCATATCCTCACAAACATTTGTTATTTTTCTATGAACAGTCGTAATTGTATGTGAAGACTCAGGTATCTACAATGTTATGTATTCTCTTCCCAATTGCACGATTTTTTCAGTGCTTTGCTTTCAGGGAAAACAGACTCAGGCTGGTCTTTCTTATGGTTTTAAGTACAGGGTACTTTAAGATAATTTTGTGGTGTTTGCTAAATTCAAGAATTCAATACAGGCCGGGCGTGGTAGCTCACACCTGTAATCCCAGCACTTTGGGAGGCCGATTCCGGCAGATCACCTGAGATCAGGAGTTCGAGACCAGCCTGGCCAACATGGTGAGACCCCCGTCTCTACAAAATATACAAAAATTAGCCAGGAGTGGTGGCTGGCGCCTGTAATCCCAGCTATTTGGGAGGCTGAGGTGGGAGGATCGCTTGAACTCGGGAGGCAGAGGTTGCAGTGAGCCGAGATTGCACCACTGCACTCCAGCCTGGGCGACAGAGCGGCACTGTCTCAAAAAAAAAAAGAATTCAACACATATTGCCATGTTCCTTCACTGGGGGAATCTCCATTACTTTTTGGGGAGGCTGATAGGGCTGCTTAAAGTATTTGTATTAGAAAGGCACTGCAAGATGTAAACGTGAAGATGTAAACTGGACCTTATCCTACTTAAATTCTCTTTAAATTAGCAGAAAGAGCAGCAGCTAGAAACGGGCTGGGAACAACTGGAATCCACCATTTAACTAAGGCGGTTAATCCCCCAAAGCATGGTAACATACTGTACTGCACCCCCTAAAAGTGTGTTACCAACAGGACCACAAACAAGTTTGCCCACTTTTTTTTTTTTTTTTTGGAGACGGAGTCTCCGCTCTGTCGCCCGGGCTGGAGTGCAGTGGCCGGATCTCAGCTCATCGCAAGCTCCGCCTCCCGGGTTTATATGCCATTCTCCTGCCTCAGCCTCCCGAGTAGCTGGGACTACAGGCGCCCGCCACCACGCCCGGCTAGTTTTTTGTATTTTTTAGTAGAGACGGGGTTTCACCATGTTAGCCAGGATGGTCTCGATCTCCTGACCTCGTGATCCGCCCGTCTCGGCCTCCCAAAGTGCTGGGATTAAAGGCTTGAGCCACCGCGCCCGGCCGTTTGCCCACTTTTTAATTCAAATGTCCTTTTCAAGATCGCAAATCCTTCAAACACAGGGCCTAATCCAGTCGCGCTTTACTACTACGAGTTCCTCCAGCCAACTGGCAGGAGGGCCGCCCCAGGTCCCGCGGAGAAGGCAGGTACGCGTCAGGGAAAGGAGAGCCCGGGCCGCGCCCACCTCGGCCCCTGGCACTGCAGGTCCTGCGGGTCCCGCGGGTCCCGGATTCCAGGCGAAGCGGCCCACAGCCTGCGGCTGCTCAGACCTCCTCACCTCGCCCACCTCCCAGCCGCCTCCTGGCTCCAGGTCCGTAGCAGGAGGAGGCCTACGGAGGTCCCTGGCACGCGAGGAGCAGAAATACCTTGAGGGGCAGGACCAATTGGCCCAGCACTGGACGAAGAAGACCAGCACCCTCGCGGGAGTTCTGAGAGCCCCGGCAGGCCGCGACAATACTG
The DNA here is from genome assembly GCF_001698545.2 of Rhinopithecus bieti. Taxonomy (NCBI): domain Eukaryota; kingdom Metazoa; phylum Chordata; class Mammalia; order Primates; family Cercopithecidae; genus Rhinopithecus; species Rhinopithecus bieti. The sequence goes on from NW_016809444.1 coordinate 143,729, forward strand.
GGAGACGCGTCTGTCAATCACTGGATGGGGGCGGTCCTGGGGGAGGGCATGCAGTTGGCTAAGCACGGAGAAGCTCGAGTTCCATTGGCCATTTTTCCGGTCCCAAGCCCACCCCTAGGCCTGAATCTCCGTCCGGTTCCGCCGGTCCACTCTCGGCCGAGAGGCTGGGGAGGAAGAGAGGAAACACCTGGCTTCGTTTTGGTTCCTTCTGCTGGAGGCAGAAGGAAGAGTCCCAGACCTTCACCCATGGTCCCCTGGGCACGTTTCACGCCCAGGTTCTGACATGTCCTGTGGCATTCTGGACCTCTGCCTTCTACCCTGTGTCCCACGCTGATCCATCCTAGGCAGGGAGAAGGCAGCGTCGCAGGGACAATGCCAAAATCAAGATATTTCTCTTAGAGCTTTCTAATATTAATACCTTATGTCTAGGTCTGTATAGTATACAATGAGCATATATACTTTTTATAAATCTCTGAAACCCCCCTTCATTAAATCATCAAACTAGTCACAGTAAGTAAGTACTGTTTTTCCTTATTTTTCAAGCAAGGAAGCATGAGTAGGATTTAGAGGTCAGCTCACGTCCTGTCATGTTTACTTCCTAAATATCAGCTGCACCCTGTCCTCATTCCTATTCCCTTGCTTTAATTCAGACCTTCATAATTGCTTGCCTGGATTAGTTCTACAAATAGCTCCCAACTCCTTTTCCGGTCGTTCTCCAAGCCAAAGATTAATCTTCCTAATGCAAATCTGATCGTGTATCTTAAACCCTTCTCAAACGTCTCAAATGTCAACTCCTTCTGTGGCCCCTCATTGCCTGTAGGTTCTGGCAGAGACTGCTTTTTATTGAAATATAACATGCCCACAGATGAGTACACAAAAATGCACAGTCGGCTGAAATTTCACAAACTAATGACAGTCCTGCCACTAACAACTAATTTAAGAAACAAAACATGGCCGGGCGTGGTGGCTAACGCCTGTAATCCCATCACTTTGGGAGGCCGAGGTGGGCAGATCGCTTGAGGTCAGGAGTTTGAGACCAGCCTGGCCAACATGGTGAAACCCCATCTCTACTAAAAATACGAAAATTAGCTGGGTATGGTGGTGCGTGCCTGTAATCCCAGCTACTCGGGAGGCTGAGGCAGGGGAATCGCTTGAACCCGGGAGGTGGAGGCTGCAGTGATCATGCCACTGCACCTCCAGCCTGGGCGACAGAGGTAGACTACATCAGAAAAAAGAAAAAGGGCAGGGGAGGGGAGGGGAGGGGAGGGGAACAATCACCGAG
>NW_016809444.1:145311-167850 GCF_001698545.2 Rhinopithecus bieti
AGGGGGGGGAGGGGGGGGAGGGGAGGATTTCCTTCCAGTCCACTCCTTTTCACCCAAAGGTAACCGCTCGCCTGACTTCTAACGGCATAGAGTAGTATCCTTGGGTTTGTACATTGTACATGGGACCATTTCAGCATATGATTTTTTGTGTCTGGTTTCTTTAACTCACTATTTCAGTCATAAGGTTCATCCATATTTTGAGTATAGTCACAGTGTGCTCATGAGGATGCTGCAGTGCATTCCATTTTGTGAATACACCACAATTTATATTCAACCAATTATTGATAGGCATTGGAGTAGTCTACATTTTGGAACTATTAAATATATTGCTGCTATGAACATTGTAATAAACGTCTTTTGATGAACATGATGAAAGATGATTGCATTTCTGTGCGGTATATACCTATCAATGGAATTCTTGGATTATAGGTTATACTATGTTCAAATTTAGTAGATATTAAATATTTTAAAACGGTTTTTCAAAGTGTTTGAGCCAATTTACACTTATCAGAAATGTATGAGTATTCCAGTTGTTCCACATCTCATCAACACTTGGTATTTTCCATCTTTTTTCATTTTAGTCATTTTGGTGGGTGATAATTGTGCTTCAGGTGATTTTAATTTGCAGCTCCCTGATGATTAATGAAGTTGAGCACCTTTTCATCTCTTTATTGGCTATTAAGAAATAACTTCATGAAGTGTCTGTTAAAATTTGTGCCCATTTTTAGTGTCTTTTAAATTTGTATTTTCCTAACATTTGATTATGAAAAATTTCAAATATTTAGCAAAGTTTAAAGAGTTTTACAGTAGCGTCTGTAAGCCTACCACATAGATTATTCTACTATTAACATTATATAACACTCGCTTTAGGATATTTCTACCTTTCCCTATATCTATCTTAATGTTGTTGCATTTCAAAGTAAATCGCAAACAGCAATACATATTTGGCCATTTAAATATTAATATTTCAGCACGCATATCATTAACTAGAATTTAATACTTCAGGTTTCTTTTGATTTAAATTTACATGAAATGAAATGCACAGATCTTTAGTGTATATATTTGCTGAGTTTTGACAAATGCATTCATTAATATAACCCAAACTTCTATCAAGTATAGAACATACTATCACCCCAGAAAGTCCTTCGTGCTCCTTCCCATTTCCACTTTCCCAGGGACAACCAACATTCTAATTTTTTTCCCCACTGTAGATTAGATTTGCCTGTTTCAGAAGATCATATAACTGGAATCACACAGTATGTTCTTCTGTATAAGGCTTCTTGCACTCAGCATCCTGTATTTGAGATTTATTCATAATGTTGCATGTGTCAATAACGTATTCCTCCTTATTTCTGAGTAATATTCCATTGGATGAATATATCACAACTTGTTTATCCATTTTAAGAAGATTTTTAAAAATCATTTTATTGAAGTATGTTTGGCATGCTAAAAAGCTATACATATTCAATGTACACAACTTGATAAGTTTGTAGATAAGTGTACACCCTTAAAACCATCAGCACCATCTATGCCATGAACCTAATCCATCACCTCCAAAAGTTTTCTCCTGACCTCTTTATTATTATTATTGATAATAACACTTAACATGGGGGGAGGGAAAGAGAGGGAGAAAAGTTGGAAAAACTGTTGGATACGGTGCTCAGTACCCAGCTGAAGGGATCATTTGTACCCCAAACCTCAGCATCACGCAATACACCCAGGTAACAAGCCCGTACATGTACCCTGAATCTAAAATAAAAATTGAAAAAAAAATAATTTAAAATAACACAATGTAAGATATATCCTCTTAGCAAATTTTAAGTATACAGTATTATGTTTTGTTTTAGAATTCTGAATATTCATCCTTTGTCAAGTATATATGTTGCAAATATTTTCCCCCATTTGGTTCCTTTTCATTCTTTTAATGGTATCTTTTGAGGAAAACTTTAATTTTGAAATATCTAATTCATTAGTTTTAACAGTATTTTCTGTTTTTATTTAAGAAATCTCTGCCTACTCCAGGTTATAAAGTTTCCTCCTTTTTTTTTTTTTTTTGAGACAGAGTCTCTGTGTCACCAAGCTGGAGTGCAGTGGTGCGATCTCGGCTCACTGCAATCTCTGCCTCCCGGGTTCATGCAGTTCCCCTGCCTCAGCCTCCTGAGTAGCTGGGACTACAGGCACCGCACCACCATGCCCAGCTAATTTTTGTATGTTAGTAGAAACAGGGTTTCACCATGTTGGCCAGGATAGTCTCCATCTTCTGACCTTGTTATCCACCAGTCTCGGCCTCCCAAAGTGCTGGGATTACAGGCATGAGCCACCATGCCTGGCCCCCAAAAAGCTTTAATGTTTTAGTTTGCTCATTTAGATCTGCAATCCGTTTGGAATTGATTGTTGTGAATAGGGACATAGAGGTAGGTCCAGATGTCTTTTGTTTCTGTGTGGATAGCTAATCGATCCAGCATGTTTATTCAAAAAATCCGTTTTCCCACTTGCAATTGTCATAAGTCAAGTGACCACATATGTGTGGTCCTATCTCCTGACTCTGTTTTGTTCTATCAGTTGGTTTTTCTATCTTTACAACAATGCCAAACTGACTTCATTACTTAGCTTTATAGTAAGCCTTAATAGTGTATCAGTGAACCTAATTTTCAATGTAATTAAATTTAAATTTAAATAGCCACCTCGCTATTGGCTACTGTATTGGACAGCACAGATATAGAACATTTCTATCCTGGCAGAAAGTTCTACTGGATAACACTGTTCTAGAAAGCATCTAGAAGCCAATCCCAGATGCTTCATTTTATAGCTGCATGCTGGGCTGCTCTTCAAAAATATATATGTAAAACCTTTTTTCGAAAACTCAGAACGCAGCCTCCTATAGTTATGACACCAATTCTTTTAACCTTGCACTTTTTGCAATACAAATATTCTGTCAGGTGTGGGAGAGCTTAGTGATTTGGGAAACATTTTCTTTGATCAGACACCAAAAAATAGTAGCCTCAAATCATAGGAAAAAATTCCTGCTGAATTACCATTACTTGTAGTTCATTACCTGCTCTCATCCAAGGTCACACTTAATTCTCTTACTGCTCCAGGAAAGCCCTGGCCTGTCACTAGCTGTGTTTGAGAGAGCTTGCCTTCAGACTTGCAATCAGGGGTCTGAGTCAGATCTGGCTCCCATAAGGGATTCCTCAAGCCATATGGTCCTAGTCTATCAGTGACACTGTAGACTTGTGACTGTAAAATGATGCATTATACTTATTTTATCCTTGAGATGTTACTTTAAAAATTATGCGTATTTATTTCTCCCTATAATGTTTGTATTTGATAACTCTTTCTTTTCCAATGTTTTGTGTTTTACACTACTGTGATGGCTATTTTATCATCAATTTCCAGACTGCAGTCTAGCCCAGGGCTTTATTTTTATTTTTAGAGACTGGGTCTTGCTGTGCTCCACCCAGACTGGAGTGCAGTGGTGCAATCATAGCTCACTCCAACCTCAGCCTTCTGTAGCCGAGGGCTTTAGTCATGATCTAAATCTCCATTGGGCAACAAAATGTTTGTGGAGCACTTAGTCTGTGAGAGGCACTATGCAAGGCCCTGGGGAGATGATGACAAATAACAGATCACTGTTACCATTGAATAGCTACTATAGTCCAAGCTCTTGTATTTGTTATTTTACATGATCATAACAACTCTGCAAAGGTAAATGTTGCTGCTTCATTTTCAAGATGATAAAGCTAAGATTGTGGAGTTGGGGGAGTCAAACTCCTGTAGACAGTAAGTGCTGGAGCTGAGATTTAAGCTATGAATTCACCCTTACAGAAATGGGCCCTTTGAGAAGACCCTGAATGTGAATGTGGTGGCTTGGATCTCTAGCTGCTACCCTGGGCCACAGGGGTGAGGATCACATCCTACACATTATGGTCTGAATTGCACCCCCCTCAGATTCATAGGTTGAAGTCCTAACTCCCAGTACCTCAGAATGTGATCTTATTTGGAATGTGGCCTTTCAGTTGTAAATAGTTAAGATGAGGTCATACCGGAGTAGGGTATGACCACTTTGACTGGTGTCCTTATAAAAATGGGAAATGTGGACACAGAGAGATAAATACAGGAAGAATGTGATATGAACATGAAAATGAAGACAGAGGTACTTCCACAAGCCAAGGAATGCCAAAGGTTCATAGCAAACCCCCGGAAGCTAGAGGGGAGTCAGGGAACAGATTGGTGCTCATAGTTCTAGGAGGAACCAACCCTATCAATAGCTGATCTCAGAATTCTAGCCCCTAGGACTGTGAGATGATACATTTCTGTTGTTGAAGATACCAGTTTGTGGTACATTGTATGGCAGGCTTAGAAAACTAACACACTAAGGGCCGGGCGCTGTGGCTTACACCTGTAATCCCAGCACTTTGGGAGGCTGAGGCGGATGGATAACTTGAGGTCAGGAGTTTGAGACCAGCCTGACCAACATGGTGAAACCCCATCTCTACTACAAATACAAAAAATTAGCTGGATGTGCTGGTACACATCTGTAATCCAGGCTACTCAGGAGGCTGAGGCAGGAAAACAGCTTGAACTTGGGAGGCGGAGGTTGCAGTGAGCCGAGATCATGCCATTGCACTCCAGCCTGGGCCACAAGAGCAAAACTCTGTCTCAAAAAATAAAATAAATAAAAAGAAGAAAACTAACATACTAGGGACGGCTGAGAAACTCACACACTAGGATGGCTGAAAAACTCTCACACTAGGGATGACTGAGAAACACACACACTAGGGATGAAGTGGAAGGAACTTGAGACCCTGAGGATGCTATGAAGCACAGTCTCTACATCAGCACTAGTCTGAACAAAAATGAAAATTTTCTTATTTACAGGACTACTATTAGGGCCTCTGTTATTTGCATTCAAATCTAAATGACACTTAGGATAAAGACCAAACACCTAATTATGACATACTAGGCCCATCAAGAGTTGGCCCTTGCCTTCTTTTCTACCTTCCCCTTTCTGACCCCGCATATGCTTCAGTCATATAGGACTACTCTACTCCTAAAGCTATCTCCCCACTACTTTCATCTGTGCACACTTCTTCCTCTCCTATAAGTGATATCTTTCTTATCATTTTCCCTCTGCATGTGTATTATTTATTTATTTTGTTAAGCCTTCTTAGCTTGGCCACATCTTAACATAGGTTTTATGTCCTCCAGAATTCCTTCCCTGACCTCATCAGGCTAGATCTCTTATCTCATGGTACCAGTGCTTCCTGTTATCATAATGTTTACCAATTACATTGTAGATTGTAAATTTCTTTTAGAGCTCAGTGCCTATTTCATCATAAATACTCATTAAATCTTTGCTCAGTGGCTGAAAGAACACTACTGTTTTTCCTTGGCCTTCTATGGAAAGGTATTCTCTGAATTTCTAAAAAATAAGATCTTATAGATATTTTTAATGAACAGCTCAAAAACAAACTGAAGATAGCAATAAAATGAATCATCTGGTACTGGCTTCTAGATGTCTTCTAGAATAGTGCTGTCAATAGATTTTCTGTGAGGAGGGAAATGTTCTGTATTTGTACTGTTCAATATAGTAGCTCCTAGCCCTATGACTAATTACAATAAAATAAAGTTAAATTAAAAATTTAGTTCTTTGGTATGAAAGACTGAATAATGGCCTCCAAATATATCCACATCCTAATCCTGGGAACCTGTGATTATTAGTTCAATGGCAGAAGGGATTTTGCAGATGTAATTAAACTAAGGATCTTGAGATGGGGAAATTATCCTGGGTTATTTGGGTGGGCACTAAATGTAATTGCAGGTGTCATTACATGAAGGACACAGAAGGAGATTTTATTACAGGCCAAAAGAAGGCAATGTGACAACTGAAGCAAGAGGCCATGCTGCAGGCTTTGAAGACAGAACTGGAGTAAGGGGCCTCCAGTCAAGGAATGCGTGCTTGTGCAAGACTAGGTTGAAAACAAAACAAAAAGAATGCATAAAATGCAACTCTAGAGTCTGGAAAAGGTAAAACAAAACAAAACAAAACAAAGCCTCCAGAGGGAGTGTGACCCTGCTGTCACCTTGATGATAGCCTAGCAAAACTGATTTTAAACTTCTGGCCTCCAGAACTGTAAAACAATAAATGTATGTTGCTTTGAGCCACCAGGTTTGTGGTAATTTATTATGGCAGCCATTAGAAATTAATAGATTCAGCAGAATTGGCCACATTTCCAGAACACATCCTAGATAGTGCAGCTCTAGAGTTTTCTGCTTGCCACAGACACGTATGTGGGAGATCTCTGGGATGCTACATGTTTCAGACTTTAGACATTCTGAATATTAATTTGCTACATTCGTACATGAATCTATGGTATAATTGTTTTGTATATGGAAACCAAGGCTAGAAAGTTCACCTATCTTCTGCTAAAGCAGAACACTAGGACTATAGTAAATCAAGGCCTTTCTTCGACACTGTAATCCATTACTTTTTACTACTCAAGACCATTTATAAATGGCCTCATTTTCTCATGAAAATGAGAGGTGTTTTTCACCAAAAGAAGTGTTTGTTTTGTTTTCATCCAAGAGAGGTGTTCCAGTTCAATTCACCTTTGGAACAGGTGAATTGAACCAGAAACATCATCAAGTCAGATACAAATCACATTTCTTTGATATATGTCTCATTTAATAAAAAAATGACTTTGATGTCTTAGGTTTGCTTGGTGTGTACATCTACAGTCCAGGCAGGAGCATATCTAAGGTGTGGAGGTAAAAGAGGCTCATCTCTAATCTCTGCCTTAAAAGGCTCCACACACAATAACCCTCACAGCAGTACAGCTGTTATAATTTGAGGCATTGCATTGCAGAGTTCAGCTTTGTGCCTCTCTACCTGTCTGCACACATGTGAAAGTTTTATAATGGGTAATAGTTGTTAGCAAAATGTAAGTCCTGTTTTCCTTGGAGATGGTAAGAGGAAAAAGTAACCACTAAACAAATTCCATTAAAGCAATTACTACAATGCCTTGTATTATAATCCTTAACACTCTAGTTAATGTTAACTAGTTGGGAAAGGACGTTCATAGCCTACCCACTGCCATTAAAAGTTTTTTTCTTGTCTTAAAATATACATAACACAAAATTTATCTTTTTAACCATTTTCAAGCGTCATTTCCATGGCATTAAATAGACTCACAATGTTGTCCAACCACGACCACTTCCACTTCCAGAACTTTTTCATTATCCCAAACTGAAACTCTGTGCCTGTTAAATAATAACTCCCCGTTTCCTGCTCCCCCCAGCCCTGGCAATCACTATTTCTACTTTCTGTTTCTATGAATTTGACTATTCTGGGTAACTTATATAAGTGGAACCGTATAGTATGTGTCCTTTTATGTCTGGTTCATTTCACTCAGCATGATGTTTTCAAGGTTCATCCATGTTATAACATGTGTCAAAATTTTCTTACTTTTTAAGGCTGAATTATATTCCATTGTATGTATTGACCACATTTTGTTTATCCATTCATCTGTTGATGGATATTTGGGTTGTTTCCTCCTTTTGGCTGTTGTGAATAATGTTTCTTTGAACACTGGTGTACATGCTGGTGTATTTTATTAGTGAGCTACACAAACCTATTAACCAGAGTTTGCATAAAATGAGAAACAGATTTAAAGTCTCCCCTAAATAAGTGGTTATACAATTTGGTCATACATTAGAATTACTGGGGGTTTTAAAAGGTTCCCAGTATCTATGTTGCACCCCTGAAAAATTATGTGAGATTACCTGGGAGTGGGACCCAGGCATCAATGCCTTTGGTAAATCTTACCTGTTGATTCCACTGTGCAGCCAAGTTTGAGAACTAGTGCCCTAAACAATTGCCTCATAAATATCATTTCATCTAAGGCTCTTTTCCTTTCCCTACAATCTTTAAACCACACTCAGATTTCCCATACTTATAAATCCAATTTAGCTGAATTAAATTCATTGTCATGTTTCACCAAAGCAGTTACTCATAATTTAAGCTTAAGGGGGAAAATCTCAGCTCTGTATAAAATTATTAAGGAAATGTTTGCTCTTATCAGCAATAGGATGCATATAGTCAAAAATGTTTTAAAAATTTAATCTACTAATGAAACTTCAACACATTTTAATTGCAGGACTGAGAATTAACTTTTTATTTTTATTTATTTACTTTTTATTTTTTTGAGATGGAGTCTTGCTCTGTCACCCAGGCTGGAATGCAGTGGTGCAATCTCAGCTCACTGCAACCTCTGCCTCCAGGGTTCAAGCAATTCTCCCTGCCTCAGCCTCCCGAGTAGCTGGGATTACAGGCGCCTGCCACCCCACACGGCTAATTTTTGCGTATTTATAGATATGTGGTTTTGCCATGTTGGCCAGGCTGGTCTTGAACTCCTGACCTCAGGTGATCCGGTCGCCTTGGCCTCCCAAACTGCTGGGATTACAGGTGTGAGCCACCATGCCTGGCCACAAAATTAACTCTTACTAATACAATTATTAAATATTGCCTTGGGAATGTCACGCTAATGTAATTTTATAGGAAAGAAAGAAAACACCATTATTTGCAGGTGACACAATTGAAATGCTTAGAAAATTCAAAAGAATCAGCTTTCAAAAAGTCCTGAAGGCATACAAATAAGTTAATGGCAAGAAAAAGAGATAATCCTTATGTAGGATCCTTGTATAACCTTGTATACCAGCTGAAAAATAAGAGATCCAATGTATAACAACCACAAAAATTAAAATACTTAAAACAAAAGATGCAGTACACATTTATTTGTTTAATTATAAACCATATTGGACAATGCTTCAGAAAGTGGCTTGTAGAACAGGCTGCTTAGGGGATTATCCTGGCTTCCAGCACTTAGTAGCTGTGAGAACCTGGGGAGTTATTTAACCTCTCTGTGCCTGAGTGCATCTATCTATAAAGTGGGGAAATAATAGTACCTACTGCATAGTATTAGAAGGATTAGATGAGTTTAAAATCTACAGTGCTTAGAACAGTCCCTGCTACAATAGCATCATTTCAGTGTTAGCTTTTAGTTTTATTATGAGGAGTCTTTTGAGAAAGGAATTAACTACATAGAGGGCTATAGCGTATGGTTGAATAGAGTGAGTTTGTAGGTGTGAAGGGAGACAGAAAATAAATACACAGTGCATGACTGGGTGCAAAAGAAACAAGTCTGTAGCTTGAGACTAAATATTTTATATATTTGTCCTCCCTATATAATATGAGATTGCGTGAATGAGTATAAGATTTCTACATCAATACAACTCCAGTTAAATACAGAGAATGCTAAATATTGTATAAAGGGAATTTATAAAATTCACATGGAAAATAAATGGATTTAAATATAAAATAATATTTGAACAAGAAGGGCTGTTATCAGCTTTTAAAGCCTATTATGCAGCACTTACAAAACAGTAGTGGCATAGTAAATACTACTTCAAGAACTAAGAATCTAGAAACAACTCCAAGTTTAAAGAAAGCAAGAGGAAACATGGCTGTATAAGATTTTTCAAAACTCAAGGGGATGTAAATATATATCCTATGTATACACAATTTGTATGTATACACATATACACAATTAGTTTTCTATATATTATATATAGTGTATATATATACACTATATATACATATATATATACACACACACACATGACTGTGCCCAACTAATTTTAAATTTTTAAAAATTTTCACTTTTTGTGAAGACAGAGTCTTGCTGCCTTGCCCAGGCTGGTCTTGAACTCTTGACCTCAGGTGATCCTCCCACTTTGGCCTCCCAAAATGCTGGGATTATAAGCATGAGCCACCATGATTGGCCAATATAGTTGAATAATTGGATAGAAACTTGAAAAGTACTCCAAAGGCCTTAAACATTAAAAAAAAAAATAGGGAACCATTAGAAAACAATTTTCAAAGCAAAGCTATGAAAGAAAAATTAATTTCTTTCTGCTTTGAAAACCTCGGTGGCAACAGACTGGAATATCTGAAACAGACTGGAATATCAGACTGGAATATATATTACAATTTTAAGTATCTGTAAACTGGGACACAAAAGCACAATAACAGAATAGGAAGCTTTAAAAATCAAGTGTGACCGAAAAATTGATCCATCTCCACTTCCATCCTGAACATGGTGTGTCTTGCTTTAACTTCTGAAATAGCTCCTACTCGAATAGGTTTCTCTGCTTTTACCCTTGCCTTCCTAAAAGTCCGTGCTCCACGTAGAAAGCCGGGTAATCGTTTTTAAAGAACTTAATAAGACAGGGTCAAGTCTCACACTTAATACTCTCCATTGCCTTCCCAGTGCACTAAAATAAAATCCAAATCCCTACACATGGTTCATAAGGTTTCACATGACCACTCACCTTATGCCAGCCTACTTCAGCCATTGATAGGTCCTGTGCTGGGTCCCACCTGAGTCTTTGTACCAACTGTTTCTTACTTTTTCATTTTTTTTTTTTTTTTTTTTTTTTTTTTTTTTTGAGATGGAGTCTCACTCTTGTTGCCCAGGCTGGAGTGCAATGGTGCAATCTCGGCTTACTGCAACCCTCGCCTCCCTGGTTCAAGCGATTCTCCTGCCTTAGCCTCCCGACTGGCTGGGATTACAGGCAGACACCGCCGCGCCTGGCTAATTTTTTGTATTTTTAGTAGATACGGGGTTTCTCCATGTTGGTCAGGCTGGTCTCGAACTCCTGACTTCAGGTGATCTGCCCACCTGGGCCTCCCAAAGTGCTAGGATTACAGGTGTGAGCTACTGCGCCCGGTCACGTTTTTTTTTTTTCCCCCCAGGATGGAGTTTCGCTCTTTCCCCGGGGCTGGAGTGAAATGGCGACCTCAGCTCATTGTAACCTCCGCCCCACAGGTTGAAGCGATTCTCCTGCCTCAGCCTCCTGAGTAGCTGGGATTATAGGTGCCCACCACCATGCCTGGCTAATTTTTTTTGTATTTTTAGTAGAGATGGGGTTTTGCCATGTCGGCCAGGCTGGTCTCCAACTCCTGACCTCAGGTCATCCACCCCGACTTGGTGGATGGGATTACAGCCTCCCAAAGTGCTGGGATTACAGGCCTGAGCCACCATGCCTGACCTCTATCAGCAGTTTCTTTTGTCTGGAATGCTCTTCACAATCCCCCATCTTTACAAGACAGGATTCTTCACATACTTTAGATTCCAGCCTATATAGTTCTTTCTCTGAGAAGCTTTATCTGAGCCCTCAGTTTAAAGTAATAAAAACAAAACAAAACAAAGACTAGAGGCTGGATGTGGTGGCTCACACCTGTAATCCTAGCACTTTGGGAGGCTGAAGCAGGTGGATCACTCAAGCCCACAAGTTGAAGACTAGACTAGACTGGGCAACATGGTGAAACCCCGTCTCTATCCGCAAAAATACAAAAATTAGCTGGGCATGGTGGTGCATATCTGTAGTCCCAGCTACTTGGGAGGCTGAGGTGGGACGGCTGCTTGAGCCCAGGAGGCAGAGGTCAGAGTGAGCCATGGTTGCCACTGCACTCTAGACTGGGTGACAATGTGAGACCATGCCTAAAAACAACAACAAACCTAAAACAAAACCAAATGTATTTCTGTATGCCAGGCAGTTTCTAACACTTTACATACAAAACTCAAAATATTCTCACAAGAACCCAATAAGAGAGATTCTATTATCATTTCCATCTTATAGCAAGAAAACTGAATCCCAGCAAAGTTGGGTAAAAATCTCAATATACAGCAAGAAAGTAGCTTATAAGTGCCTTTATTTAATTGCTGTGCTCTGCTGCCTGTACAAGTAGCCTTCCTTCTACTCTCAATCATATCACTGTTTTTATTTTCACTATGGCACTTTTAAAAGTGTGATTTTTAAAATTTGTGACTTGTTTCTACTGATAGAATGTCTGTCTTGTTCACTGCTATATGTCCAATACCTAGAACAATGACTAGCAAAGTGGAAATACTTAATACTCTCTCACTCTCTCTCTCTCTCTCTCTCTCTCTCTCTCTATATATATATAGTGTGTGTGTGTGTGTGTGTGTTAGATGGAGTTACACTCTTGTTGCCCAGGCTGGAGTGCAATGGCACAATCTCAGCTCACTGCAACCTCCTCCTCGCAGGTTCAAGCAATTCTCTCACCTCAGCCTCCGGAGTAGTTGGGATTACAGGCACCCACCACCATACCCCAGCTAATTTTTGTGTTTTTAGTAGACCTGGGGTTTCACAAATACCCAATACTGAAAGTTGCATTATCTTGTAATGGCTTTTCTAGTTTCAATGCATATTGCATAACAAACACAGGAAGTCCTATATCTTTCAGCTCAAGGAGTCTTTCTCTTGTGACCTGTATTGCTGAAGTTTTTCTTACCTTCTCGTGTGTGTGTGTGTGTGTGTGTGTGTTTTGAGACAGAGTTTCGCTCTTGTTGCCTAGGCTGGAGTGCAATGGTGTGATCTCGGCTCACTGCAATCTCCGCCTCTTGGGTTCAAGTGATTCTCTTGCCTCAGACTCCTGAGTAGCCAGGATTACAGGCATGCACCATCAGGTCTGGCTAATTTTGTATTTTTTTTTTTTTTTTTTTTAGTAGAGATGGGGTTTCTCCACATTGGTCAGGCTGGTCTCAAACTCCCAACCTCAGGTGATCCACCTGCCTTGGCCTCCCAAAGTGCTGGCATTATAGGCATGAGCCACTGCACCCAGCCTACCTTCTTTTGATATCAACATTACTATGAACAATAAACCCATCTATAAGGGCTCTATTGTTCCAGAGTATGAGTTTTCTTTTCTTTTTCTTTTTGAGACAGGAGCTCACCCCATCACCCAGGCTGGAGTGCAGTGGCACAATCTTGGCTCACAGCAGCCTAGACCTCCCAGCCTCACGTGATCCTCACACCTCAGCCTCCTGGGTAGCTGGGACTGTAGGCACATGCCACCATACCTGGCTAATTTTTTGTAGAAACAGGGTTTCGCCATGTTGCCCAGACTGATCTCCAACTCCTGGGCTCAAGCGATCCACCTGCCTCAGCCTTGCAAAGTGCTGGAATTATAGGCATGAGCCACCACACCCAGTCTGTGTTTTGTTTGTTGCTGTTGTTGTTGTTGTTTTGCCACAGAATCTCACTCTGTTGCCAGGCTGGAATACAGTGGCATGATCTCGGCTCACTGCAACCTCCACTTCCTGGATTCAAGCGATCCTCCTGCCTCAGCCTGAGTGGCTGGGACTACAGGTGACTGCCACCATGCCCAGCTAATTTTTGTATTTTTAGTAGAGATGGGGTTTCACCATGTTGGCCAGGATGGTCTTGATTTCTTGACCTCGTGATCTGCCCACATTGGCCTCCCAAAGTGCTGGGATTACAGGCGTGAGCCACTGTGCCTGGCCATCTGTTTTCTTAATGTAACTTGAAATGATTATTCTGTTAATAAATTATCTGCTATATTCATAAATTTGTTTATATGCAACCTTAAAAAGGTAAGAATCTCATTGTCCATTCCTCTTACATGTAATTGCTTTCATTTGTGAATGGCTTTTCCTTTCTGTTTGCAAATACATATACATATCATTTCCCCTTTTTTAAAATAAAAATTAACATACTAGGTGGGGCACGGTGACTCATGCCTGTAATCCCAGCACTTTGGGAGGCTGAGGTGGGCGGATCATGAGGTGAGGAGATTGAGACCATCCTGGCTAACACGGTGAAACCTGTCTCTACTAAAAATACAAAAAATTAGCCAGGTGTGGTAGCGGGCACCTGTAGTCCCAGCTACTTGGGAGGCTGAGGCAGAAGAATGGCATGAACCCAGGAGGCAGAGGTTGCAGTGAGCTGAGATCAAGCCACTGCACTCCAGCATGGGCGAAAGGGCCAGACTCTGTCTCAAAAAAAAAAAAAAAAAAAAAAGATAACATACTAGGTACCCTGTTTTGCATCTTGCTATTTTTCAGTAATGGCATAATCTTTAGCAAGCCATTTACCCTTTGAGTTGATTCATCTGTAAAATATGAACACTGTGAGGATTAACTAGAAAGATGCATGTAAGGAACTCACCAGAGGACTGGGCAGAGTGAAGCATTTGATATAATAGATGCCACCTCAACACTCCCTACATCCTACTTCCACCTGCAGTCCATGTCGTAAGATGGCTAAAATGCATATCAGACTCACATTCCATTAGACCACTAAAATGCCCATGGGAAGTCAGGAAAGCTCAGATCATACCAGCCTAAATTATTTGTGGCTCTCTCTCTAAAGTAAGTTTTCAGTCGATTCTGATGACTAACCAATATTTATTCTTTGAGACAAATTTAAGGACATAGTCTTGTATATGCGTACATTGGATTCTTCTACTTCAACGAAAATCAAGGGAACAAAATTCTCTTATCTATTCAAACACACTCTTTCGTCTATCAAGAAGTCTACAAAGTGCTGTTGGGAGAAACTTTCCTGCTCCCAACTTAGTTCCAGTGTTTGGGGGCTTGCAAATTAACAGATTAATAGAAAGAACGTTTATTATATATGCATGCAAGAACACTATAAACAGCAAGGGGTAAGGGTTTACAGATCAACTTAATGGTGTGTGTCTTAAGGCTTCAGAGTGAAACTATGAAAAGTTCTGATAAGGCTTATTTACAATACCTTGGGAGATCCTAGTGCTAAGTGCCCTTATAAGAGGAACACTCGGAGGAGGGTTTTGGCAGCTGAATTCTCAGTAAAGCCTGCTTTACTCATCAAAGTTTAGCTAAGGCTTTTTTTCTGCAGCTGCTGTTTGTTCAGATATTCTCAAAGTAGACTTGTGTCATACTGATGGGTTGTTAGTCCCTTCATTGCCCTATTTGAAACTTGACATGAAGTTTCATTGACAAGGAGCTGTGCTGATTGCTGTGGAGATAAGGCTGGGTTCAGAGGTTGGGAGTTAAGGGATCTGCGAGATTTGTGAAAGACGTGAACATAGATTAGAACAAAGATGAATAAGCAGAAAAGAACAATTAAAAGCACATAGCCCCATGATCTGAACCAGTCTCCCACTTTTGCAAATAGGCCTTCCCAATCAAATAATGGTCCATTCTTCAGGTTCTCAGATATTTCATATAGATGTTGTATATCAGACATTATTGCTTCCGAATTATTTATATAGAGGCAACACTGTTTGCCAACAGTTCTACAAGCCGTTTGTCGTTGGGTGGTTGGTATATCCAAGACATGATCCTTTTGGGAGGCAGACGCTAAACTGCTAACTTTTGATTGGTGTGCTTCCAAGGTCTGCTTAGTGGCACTGATTTCCTGTTCCATTGCTTTGGAAATGTTTAGAATTGCCTTTTCTAAATCATAAGTTCCCAAACTTGGAAAAAGGGCCCTTATTGTTGAATTGTCCTTGGGGTTGCAATACAGAGGTGGATTGTCTGTGTCTCGTTGGATGCATCTATGTGGTGTTACTTTATGAATGAAGGATCTCAGGTTTGTAATTTGGCTAGCATTTAAGGTGAGGTATCTGGTGAGGGAAGGTACCAGATACCCAAGTCCACATCGTCCAGACCATTTAGGTGGAAACCCTTTGTACACCCCATTGCCGCATAACAAAAAGAGGCCAGAGTTGTTCACAGACAAGGTCAGATTGGAACCTGTGAGCCACCAGGTGGGGGTCTGGTGTCCATCATGACCTTTGTCATTAGTTATGTTGGCATCTGCACATCTCCATTTCCCATGTGCCTCTGTCAGGCCATAAGAGCAAAATAGGTTGCGAAATAGCTGGTACAGAAGGCCTTTGGTTTGGTTTTGGCAGCTATAAAGACAGGTGCCATTACCTGACCAGGTCAATCCAGAATTTCGATCTACCCATTTGTAGTCTTGGGTATTGGGTAGACCAATCAAGGGAACAGCTGAGCTGTTCCAGGTCTGGTTTGTGCAACCTGCAAACCAGGAACATTGTCTAGTGCCTAGGCAAACACTTGTATCATCATAATCATTCCTGGATTCATCTGTAACATCTATAGAAGGCATGAAGGTGCCATCTGTAAAATCAAACCATAATATTTGATTACAGTATTGTTTAGGTATATTACCTAGGAAGGGTCCAGTGCCATTTTTATTTTCTACACAAAGAGAAAAATTTCCCTCCAATAACCTTACTTGAGCGAAGGATAGACCTTGAGCTTCCATGGCGGCTTCCCAGTGCCAAGTCGCTTTACCATAGGAGGAAGTAGAGTGATTCTGTACTTCTGCTTGTGGATACCACACCCTTTTATACATCCATTGTCCAGAATAGGTCCACCAGGTGCTTGCACTGGCAGGAACAAAAACTAGTTCGGGTTGTTCTGCATTATCTAGATGCTCACATAGCCAGCAATTAGACTGATTAGTCAAGATAGATAGTGTTCGGAAAACTGGTGCAAGCAGGTGTTGAGCTTGTACTAGAGTTGTCAAAAAAGCAGTAAGGGTTAATTGAAGCAGGGCATAGTTTGAAAGGGAGACCATAGTGGAGGAACAGAGGGAAAACAGGCTAGGTTAAGACAAGCAAACTCCAGACAACGGAGATTCAATGAAAGGGGAGGGTTTTGTTTAAATTTCTAAGTCAGAGAATTTTCCAGGTCAGGGAGGGAAGATGTTTCAGCTAGTTGGAGATGGAGACGAAGTTCTTGGTCTGAGATACTGAGTAAAGCTGTCTACTTCATCTGCTCATGGAGCCTGTGAGTAGGTGCTGAAATTCCTCAATTTGAGGTAACCCACAGGCATGACCTTCCAGTTGTCATGTGATGATCTTGATCTAGCTTGCTGTGGCTTGTACAAATTCAGGAATTTTATTTTGATGGCTGTGTAGGTGGGTAGCACTACTTCATAAGGTCTCTTCTTTTTCCAGGGAGGTTATAATACATCTTTTCTTCTAAAAACTTTGATATACTTGATCACCTCGTTGAAAAGATGGCAGGGTCTGTTAGAGAAAGCCACATATTTTTACCTGTTGAAAACATGCTCCAAGTATACTAATTATTATATATAATTAATCATAGTTTTGAATTGTTCACTGAAGTCCCCACAATGCTCATTCAATCTATGAAAAGTTTTAGAGATGCCAGTAGGCACAGAGTAGCCAGAAACTATTTCAAAAGCAGTCAGTCCTCCTATTTGGCGTATTCGACCTTTTTTGTTTCTTATTTTTTGTAGAGATGGGGGTCTCACTTTGTTGCCCAGGCTGGTCTTGAACCCCTGGCCTCAACTGATCATCCTGTCTCAGCCTCCCAAAGTGTTGGAATTACAGCCATGAGCCACTGTACCTGGCCAGTATTCCAGATCTTTATAAGGACCAAGGATAATGCTTTTGGCTGAGTCCAGTTTATTGACAGATTTTTTCCTAGAGTTCATTTTATGTTTAGATTTTTAGGTTCCACTTGCCTTGAGGATTGAGGATAGTAGGGGGGATAAAATTTTAATGAATATCCAAGAGTTTTGCAAGGAAGTGATTTAATTCTGCTGTAAAGTGAGTTCCTTTATCTGATTCAATTCATAAAGGAATGCCAAAACAAGAAATAATCTCAGTTGTTAGTTTCCTTTCCACTGTTATGGCCTTAGCACATCTAGTTGGATAGCACAGTCCATCCATTAAACATGCAGTGAGAACAGTCTAAGGCTGGAGACAAATCTATAAAGTCCATTTAGAGTACCATAAAAGGCAATGTGGGTCTTGGAAGACTCTTTGTAGTATGCTTACCATACTCCAGAGTCTTGGTGAGATTTACGAGTACTGCACTGGGAAACAATTTGATCAGAAATGCTATGGATGCCAAGAGCCAACTGTCTTTTTGCTCTTTTGATCATCCTATTCACGTATATGTAAATACTTTAAAATTTTCTGTATACTAATTATGTTCTGACGTTTAGAAAACCTTTCCAGCTGAGGGCCAGGCACAGTGGGACACACCTGTAATCCGAGCACTTTGGGAGGCTGAGCCGGATGGATCACTTGAGGCCAGGAGTTCAAGAACAGCCTGACCAACATGGAGGAACCTCACCTCTACTAAAAATACAAAAATTAGCTGGTCATGGTGGTGTGCACCTGTGGTCCTACCTACTTGGGAGACCGAGGGAGGAAAATTGCTTGAACCTGGGAGGCGGAGATTCCAGTGACCCAACATCGCGCCACTGCACTCCAGCCTGGGTGACAGAGTGAGACTCTGTCTAAAAAACAAAACTCAAAACAAACAAACAAAACACCTTTCCAGCTGAGGAGATACTACCTTTCTTGGGGGCTAGCCAATTCTCAGAGATAACAAAGGGCCAACCAGGAGCATGTCGTTGATACACAAACTAATCCAGAGCCATACCTCCTCTATCTGGCCCTTACACACATGTAAGCAATTATCTGTCTGCCTTAATCATCCCAGGGCCACATGCTATGCAACTAGGGGACAACCTCTACAGTTTGAAATCCATTGAAATGATTTAAACTAGCCAATCCTAAGCTGTTCACCCTGCCCTGTCTCTTCTTTCCCATGGAGGTTAACACACATCCCTGGCCTTGAGTGGAACGAAATGACCCAGGCCACAAGCACATGACCAGTGGGACTGGAGGGTTCCTTGATGTGTTTGTCACCAAGGCCCGAATCTGGCTCTCTTAACAGAAAGGCAATTGACACTCATGGGCTCACTTAGCAAAACAGCTGCTTCTAATGGGGATTGCAGACTTCAAGAAACTGAGATGCAGCCAGGCACAGTGGCTCACGCCTGTAATCCCAGCACTTTGGGAGGCCAAGGCGGGCGGATCACATGAGGTCGGGAGTTCGAGACCAGCCTGACCAACATGGAGAAATCACATCTCTACTAAAAATACAAAATTAGCCAGCTGTGGTAGCACATGCAATCCCAGCTACTCAGGAAGGTAAGGCAGGAGAATTGCGTGAACCTGGGAGATGGAGGTTGTAGTGAGCCAAGATTAGGCCATTGCACTCCAGCCTGGGCAAAAAGATGGAAACTCCATCTCAAAAAAGAAACTGAGATGCATGAGCTGTGGACCAGGGAGCACTGCAGGGAGTAGTAGCAAACCCTGTAAAAAAAAAAAAAAAATCTTAAATCACCCTTTCTTGTGCCGCTTTTAAGGTTAACACAGTGCTTTAAGCAGAAGGGTAAAGTAAGTCTCCATAAAACCCAGAGAAGAGAATGTGAAGCTCCTCTTTGGAGGAGCTGGACTCCTGTCTGGAGTCGCAGCTGAACAATTTCCTTACAGTTTAAGCACCTTTGTGATATTTTTACATGTCACATATGATGCATTTAAACCTAACCTTAGTTTTGACAGTGCATTAAAACCAAGTGTTGGTATTTGACACTGTAGGCAGTAATGGTGCAGCAAAATAGTGTAAAGACTGCTTTTACCTGAGAACATCTGAAGACTGGCTGACTCTGGTCACGCCTCCCAGAACCAGATTTCAATGGGTATGGACATTTGAACTGTTACCTACTTAGGCCATGGAATGTCTCAGGTTACTCAAACTCAGCCACAAATGCCTTGCGTCACTTGCGTTCATCCTGATCTCAAAGGCAGGTGTGCACACTTACCAGCTGGCTATTGCTACCAATGGATTCCCAATTGTGCTGCCTTTGCCTAACCTCTACGTGCTCTCCCAGGCACAATCACAGAAACCTTCACTGAGATACTGAAATTAGCATTATTCACCCCACACACCTGTTTTTATTTACTCAGTTTTGACAAGCTTTTCCATGTTTATTGCTGTGAAAACAATGAGCTAGCTCTGGGTATTCTAGGACAACTTTCTTCCTCTCAGGTAAGTTCCATAGCATATATATATTTTTTTCTTTTCCCTCGGAGACAGGGTCTCACTCTGTTGCCCAAGCTGGAATGCAGTGGTGCAAACATGGCTCCCTGCAGCCTTGAACACCTGGGCTCAAGGGATCTTCCCACCTCAGCCTTCCCTATAGCTGGGACTACAGGCATGCACCACCATACCTGGCTTCTTTTTTTTTAAAATTATTTTAATAGAGACAAGGTCTGGCCATGTTGCCCAGGGTGGTCTCAAACTTCTAAGTTCAAGCGATCCTCTCATCTTGGCATCCCAAAGTGCTAGTATTACATACAGGTGTGAACCACCACACCTGGCCTCATAGCACATTTTTCATGTCAGTTGGATCCCGTGGCATCAGGCATGCTCCTATGCCCATGTAGTGACCTCAGTTGCCACCCTAATTGACAAAGCCATTAACCTTACAATAGGTTCTCTTATTTACCTTTGTTTCCCATTCTGTGTCAACTCTTACAATTCCATAAAAGAGTGCCTTTCTACTTGACAGATCAACCCCTCCTCATCTTGCAACTCTGTAATGCTCTAAACCTGTACCTCTCCCTGATGGAGAACCCCACTCCACATACACGTGATTACAGTCACAGAGTTGGCTTCTAACCCCCAAGAAGACCTCTTAAGACACTCCCTTGAGTCATCCACACTTACTCTGGGCCAGGTGTGGTGGCTAACACCTGTAATCCCAACACTTTGGGAGGCCGAGCCAGGCAGATCACCTGAGGTTGGGAGTTTCAGACCAGCCTGGCCAACGTGGTGAAACCTCATCTCTACCAAAAAATACAAAAATTAGCCAGCGTGGTGGTTTGTGCCTGTCTTCCTAGCTACTCGGGGATCACTTGAACTCAGGAGGTGGAGGTTGCAGTGAGCTGAGATAGTACCACTGCACTGCAGCCTGGGCAACAGAGCAAGGCTCTGTCTTAAACAAACAAAAAACAGACTTACTCTGTTCTGTGACAGCTCTTATAAACAAAATTTTCAGAAAGATAATAACTGGCTATGACATAGTGAGCTTGTACACTGGCGAAAGAGAAAACATACACTACTTACACTGACTAGATATACCCTGGGACTCTGCCATGTCCTTGGCAGTCTGGAAGCCCCATAGATGACGATGATGATGATTTGAGATGGAATTATTATTCTTACTATTATTAATTGAGATGGAATCTGTTCTCACTGTTGCTCAGGCTGGAGTGCAGTGGTGCGATCTCCGCTCATTGCAACCTCTGCTTCCCGTGTTCAATCTATTCTCCTGCCTCAGCCTCTCGAGTAGCTGAAATTACACGCATGCACCACCACGCCTGGCTAATTTTTGTATTTTTAGTAGAGATGGGGTTTCACCATGTTGGCCAGACGGTTCTCGAACTCCTGACCTCAGGCGATCCGCCCGCCTCGGCCTCCCAAAGTGCTGAGATTACGGGAGTGAGTCACTGCGCCCTACTCCCCACAGATTCTCGACCTCAGCAGATACTCCCATCACCAATGGGCATATAATTGCTATCCGATTACAGCTATTTATTTTCCTATATAAATTGTTATTGTTCATTGCACAACACTTAGGAAACTGATGGAGTATCTTTATGGAATGGTAGGACACAGAAAACTGCCAAATGGGCAGACAAAAATGGACTCCCTGTCTCTCCTCCACCCAGCTTGCGAACCTACCCTTATCTCTTACTCATGTTTATTGTCGGGCAAATGCCCCACAACCTAAAAAAGACATGGCTACCAAAGGGGGACAAGCAATTATGTTATGGATTAGACATGGGACCAAATGGACTTCTTTAGCTAGTGTGCTCACAAAGGGCAGACATAGGAGAGGCTCAAGAAAAAATAAAGCATTATACTTACAAGACCTAAAGACAGAAACCACGCCAGCCATACAGGGAAAGACACTAGGATGGTTATTAGGCAGCAGACCACCGTGAGGGAAAGGTTTGGAACACAGCCTCCATTGCCTTCTGTTAAGTGAGCCGGATTCAGACACCAGGAACCCTCCGGTCCCACTGGCCAGGTGCTCGGGACTGGGTAATTTCCTCCGCTCAAGGCTAGGAACATACCTGCGCTTGGAACTGAGGCTGCCGCACCTCCGCAGACTTAGAAGACGAATTCTTGGAGCCCAGGGTCTGCCGGGGTTGGGTTCCTGCCGCCGCGCGCGCTACCCGCCCGAAACCCGCTACAAAGTAGCGGCGCGTCTGCCCTGGGGAGGCAAAGCGCAAACTTGTTACCGCGCCGGGACCTGCCCCGGGATCCTCCCAGCTGCTCCGCAGGACGCAGCGCCTGTGCATCCCGCGGCCCTGGGACTGGCGCGGCCTTCCGCCCCCTGGGCCGCCGAGGGCTGCTCTACCCCTCCGTTCTGGCCGTGGGGAGCAGAGGAGCTCGGGGCGGGCAAAGCTCGAGGGGACACTGGGAGAGCCCAGACCCTGCCTGGGAGCACTCCCAGCCAGAGTCCAAAGGGCAGAGACGCACTCACAGCGCAACTCCTCGGGACAAACTGGCCGACGATCCCCACCTGGCCAGAAGACCAAGAAGGCGCGCGGCGGGAACTGACCGGAGCGGGGACGCACGAGGGCCGGGAAGTTCCCGGGCTGGGGCGGGGCGGGGCGGGGCACCGCAGGGCAGATTGCCGGATTCAGGCACCAGGAACCCACTCGTCCAACAGGCCAGGTGCTCCGGGGCTGGGTAATTTCCTCCCGCTCAAGACTAGTAACATACCTGCACTTTGGGC
>NW_016809444.1:168299-185876 GCF_001698545.2 Rhinopithecus bieti
CTACAGGCGCCCGCCACCTCGCCCGGCTAGTTTTTTGTATTTTTTAGTAGAGACGGGGTTTCACCGAGTTAGCCAGGATGGTCTCGATCTTCTGACCTCGTGATCCGCCCGTCTCGGCCTCCCAAAGTGCTGGGATTACAGGCTTGAGCCACCGCTCCCGGCCTTATGCCGCGTTTTTACTCACTTAAGTATTCAGCACGGGTTCATCAGGTGTGTACTCTGTGCCAGGCAATCTTCTAATCCTTAAATGGAAGAAACAAAGGACTCCCTTGGACTGACATTTTCATGGAGAATAAAAAATGAACACGAAATATAAAATGTTAAGGTTATAAGAGCTAAAGAAAAAAACGTGTTAAAACTTGAAAATATAAAAATAGCAAATCATCTTTCCTGTGGACAAATGAAACTCCTCTTTGATTCTAAGAAACGAAGAAACAAAACCCGTCATGACTGGTGTTCTGTAGTCTTTGGAAAATACGTTTTACTGTAGAAATGACTAAATAAGATGAAAGACTCTTTACCAGTAGTGGCTGGTTGGCACCTCCACACCTGAGTAGCATCCTATTTTGGTTCATGTTTGATAAAGCAGAAGAGACCTAAAGAGACATGGGCCAGCCGGCGCGGTGGCTCATGCCTGTAATCCCAGCATTGGGGAGGCCGAAGTGGGCAGATCACCTGAGGTCGAGAGTTCGAAACCAGTCTGACCAACATGGAGAAACCCTGTCTATACTAAAAATACAAAATTTGCCGGGCTTGGTGGTGCACGCCTGTAATGCCAGCTACTCGGGAGGCTGAGGCAGGAGAATCGCTTGAGGCAGAGGTTGCGGTGAGCCGAGACTTCGCTATTGCACTCCAGCCTGGGCAACAAGACAGAAACTCCGTCTCAAAAAGAAAAGAAAAGAAAAGACAAGGGCCAAGGGCCATCGCGCTGAGGCGTGGGACACGTGGTCCGCAGTTGGGATACTAACTGCTGTATGGGTGGGGGAGTGGTCCTCAAACCCGGGAGATTCTCAGTCCCTGCCTCTTTCAACCTCTAAGTGGGCCCACTGCTTTTCCCTTCCCACTGTTCTGCTGGCTGGAGCACCCTCACCACCAGCAGCGCGGCTCTCACCCCTCTGGTCTGGGTTCTGCCAGCCCCACGGGTCTAAGCTCTCCCCAGGCCATTATTTTTTGCCTCTTCCTTCTTCATTGAGGTCCTCTCTCTGTCTTTTGCTCTTTTGCCTGGCTCAAGACATGGGTTTAACCACTGTTTATACTACCCCTTGCTAATGTTGACTCACTACCCCATATCTTTTTCTTTTTTCTTTTTTCCCAAGTGGCACTTTTTGAGATGTCTTTTATTGATGTTTCTTTACACGTTGTTTTTACATGCATTACAGTGTGATGAACACATCCATCCACTGAAATAACATTATTCTCAACCATGCAAAAGCAAGCAATACTCTTAGAATAATCCTTTCTGCATATATCTTTAGACACTTTTGCATTCATAACATGGCGGTCACCACCCCATTTCTATGTTTAAGTAACTTGACTTTTTCTCTTTCTCCCTTTCTCTATCAATTAAATTCCCATTTTATTTTACCCCAAGCTACTTTTACCTAATAGAATATCTATGTTTTTCACTGTAAGATTGAATAAGGCCAGAGATGAGGAGAATAGTGATTGTGAAATAAAATGAAAGAGATAAATACTCAATTCTTGGGAGCAATAGCCTTGTTGTTGGGATATGTTTATTCATTTATAAAACCAATGAGAACCTACCATATGTCAAGTACTGTAGTAGACCTGAGAGCAAATAGTGAAAAAAAAAACCCAAATCAAGGACCTTGCCCTTGTGGAACTTTTAGTATAGTAGATAAAACAGACATTGATACACAAATCATATAAAAATGTAAAATTACCACTTAACAAGAGCTGGAGTGGTGGTCAGGGACCTAACTGTGAGTTTGAGGGAAGGATGAGTAAGCAGAAAATTGAAGATGAGTTTATAAAGCAAAAGAGTGGAGCCTGGGGTATAGGTAGAGGAAAGAGGATGTACAGTGTGTGTGCTCTAGGAAGGAGCTCAGTGTATCCATGGACATGTAGAAAGGCTGCCATGACTTTCTACAAAAAAAAGCCAAGGGGTCAGGTGGGGTGGAGAGAGATATAGGATAAGGCATGATATAATCTGGGCTATAGAGGGAATGTGGCTGGAGATGCTGGTGACTGCCAGACCATGTTGGACCTTGTAGACCATGTTTAAAATGCCCATCAGTGATACTCATTAATAATGTGTTGTACAAATGCAGGTCAATAAAAGTTGGTGTTTGCAAGACCAGCATGTGTTCAGGTCATTATGTTCACAGCTAATAATAGCTAACCATCATTGCACACTTATTTCATTCTCTGCACTCCTTTAACTGCTCTATATAGATTATCTCATTTAATTTTTCCAGCTACTCTACCCAATAGGCATGATTAAATTCCTCATTTTAGGCAGAGCGTGGTGGCTTACACTGTAATCTCAGTGTTTGGGAGACCAATGTAGGAGGATCACTTGAGGCCAGGAGTTCAAGACCAGCCTGAGAAAAATTAGCCTGTTGCGGTGGCATGTGCCTGTAGTCCCAGCTACTCAGGAGGCTGAGGTGAGAGGCAGTGAGCTATGATAGTACCACTGCATGACAGAGCAAGAGCCCATCTCTATTTTTTTTTTTTTTTTTTTTTTTTTGAGACCTAGCCTCGCTCTGTTACCCAGGTTGGAGTGCAGTGCTGCAATCTTGGCTCACTGCAACCTCCTCCTCCTGGGTTTAAGTGATTCTCCAGGCTCAGCATCCTGAGTAGCTGGGATTACAGCTCAGCCACCATGCCTGGCTAATTTTTGTATTTTTAGTAGAGACAAGGTTTCACCATATTGGTCAGGCTGGTCTCGAACTCCTGACCTCATGATCCACCCACCTCAGCCTCCCAAAGTGCTGGGATTACAAGCGTGAGTCACCATGCCTGACCTCTAAAAAAAAGTTTTAAATCTTCATTTTGCCCTTGAGGATCCACATATTGCTTTTTTTTTTTTTTTCTTTTCTATTGAGAGCTAGTCTATTCCCAGTCCAATAGTGTAGATGGTTAGTGAACATATTAGGAGTTCTGAGCACATGTAATCAATGTAGCAGTTCGAGACTCAAATGCCACTCTAACACTTGCACACATGTGCACAAACACAAATTTAGAAAATTGAAATTATAGCTGCAATGGCAAGATGGTAGACACAGGATGGCAGCATGGAATTCTCAATTTCTGTAACTTTGAAGGTGTTTTCTTTAAAAATTTATGTGGCTTAATTTAGAACGCTTTAAAATACAGAATTATATTAAGGCAGTCATATTTGAAGATGCATGTTTACCTGCTGAACCTAAATAACACAGCTTCCTCTCCTGTAGAATTTGATGATATTGGATTTTAAATTGTGCTTTTTCTTTAAAAAAAAAAAGTTCCTTAAAATGATTACATATTATCCATTATGCTTAGCATCAAATGTATTCTATGAAATCACTATATAAATTAAAGTAATAATTTATACAGTATGGTCAGTCAGACTAATTAGCATAAGGCACTTAGTTGAAAGTAGAGCTGAAATAAATGATTGTATTCTATTAAAGAAAATTGAGTGAAGAGACAGACTAGCTTCTTCTGTAGCATGATTTTAATGAGACTGCTGAGTTGAGTTCTGTTCTATATCAAAAAGGGAACACAAATCTCTTGAGGTTCTATTTCTGGCTCTACCAAAGGCTTTGCTGTTATACCTAGAGCAAGATGGAACCTGTTACTTTCTTTCCATCTGCAAAATGCAGGCAACGTTTTTAGCTTTTTTTTCCACAGGAGTAGCAGGATTAATGAGCACCACAAATGACTTTACCTATTTTGTAACTGCAAATGCATTCTTATTGCCATATTTTCATGAGAAATGAACATCTGCTGGTTTTTTCTGATGAGGCTAAAACTTTCAAATCTGGAGTATGTAGATTATCAGCTCCACTTTAAAATTCCAGTTCCAAGTTTAAACAAAAGGAGAATAAGATAAATATTTCAAGTACTAATCAAAACAGTAAACAGTAAGAAGGAAGTGAAAGTGTTGCCTTATAAGTGGAGTTTCTTTTTTTTTTTTTAAATAGACTATTTTCGGTAAGATTAGTAAGAGTATCTGAAATACATTATTAAAGCTTATGTAGAGTGAGGCTGGTTTGCTGGAAAAGATAATTTCAAAAGTAAATTGGTATGTCTGTGGGAATTAATATGGCAAGCCTGTGGAGAAGTTTGTAGTTTGTATTTTATTTATTTAGAGACAGAGCCTTGCTACAGCCCTGAACTCCTGGGCTTGGATGGTGGGCATGTCTTGCCAGATAGCAGTAACTCAAGCAGACCCTGAGAATTACCCTATGTTTCTTGGTGAATTGTTGTTCAGTGTTCTGAGCTATGGACCCCAGGAATGGTTAAATCAGATGTTTACACCGTACCTGTAAGAATTCTGGGACCCTGACTCGTTCCTTGGAACACGAGTCGTACAAGGAAGGGAAGGCCTTTGTTTTGAGCTTAGTACAGGCTACTAAGTAGAGGCTGCCAAACAAAAATAGCTTTATAACTTACGTGTTATTCACAGATAGCAGTGGTTTTCCTGTCCAGCATGCCACTCCTGGACGCCTGGTATGTAAGCCCCCGGAATAAAACTCCATGTCTCGCCTGCTGTCTCCCGGTCTTTTTTATTGGCCTCTGGGTGACCATACCCTCCCAGCTTGCTGGCCTGGGAGTCCAAAACGACAGGGCTCAAGCAATCCTGCTGTTTCAGCCTAGCTGGGACTACAGTCATGTGCCACTGTATAGGATAATACACTTTAGAATGACTCTTCATAACTCTGAGATCTTTCTGTCAGTCCCAGTACTGGGCTGGGCGTGGTGGCTCAGGTTTATAATCCCAGCGCTTTGCGAGGCTGAGGTGAGTAGATATCTTGAGCTCAGTAGTTTGAGACCAGATAGCACTAACTCAAGCAGACCCTGAGAATTACCCTACGTTCCTTGGTGAATGTTTATTCAGTGTTCTGAGCTATGAACCTGAGGAATGGCAAAATCAGATGTTTACAGCATACCTATAAGAACATCTGGACCCTGACTCATTACTTGGAGTGCAAGTTGTACAAGGAAGTGAGGGCAACATGGTGAAACCCCATCTCTAGGAAAAATACGAAAAGTTAGCCTGGTGTGGTGGTACACGCCTGGGGTCCCAGCTACTCAGGAGACTGAGGTGAGAGCCTGGGCGGCAGAAGTTGCAGTGAGCCAAGATCATGCCACTACACTCCAGCCTGGGCAACTGAACGAGACCCTGTCTCAAAAAAAGAAAAAAAAAAAAAAAATCCCAGCATTGATGCTGAGGGTCTGATATTGATGATGTACATGAAATGAGAAACATTCTTAAACTTCGTGATTACACAGATTACCAGCTAGTCAAAGATACTTTTATCCATCCTAGGTGACTGTTACTGGCCTATACTACTGTGGGAGAGCTCAGTCCTTATTTCAGCAATTGGATGAGGCACACACTGTGATTGTGCTTGTTTTTGAAAGACAGAGTCCAGGTCAGAATCACAGGGAAGGAAGTCAACTACTTCAAAATATTGAACTGGTTAATGGGAAGCGCTTAACTTCTCACTCAGAAATTCCAAGTGGAGGAATTTGCAGTAGAGTAATATGCCTGGCTTGCCTGGGCTCCTTCCCTCACTTTTCCCCAGGGAAGGAGGAACATTTTTTTCTGATCGATGAGTTTCAAGAAGTAACTGAACAGGGAATGGCAGCCTCTTCCTGCCTCCAGGCCTCTGAGATTGCTGACCTGCAAGAGCTAGTGTAAATTTTAAAAATATATATTTTTTGTACATTTTTTATGCATATCTATAGAAGTCTTTTTTTTTTCCTTGAGATGGAGTCTTGCCCTGTCACCCAGGCTAGAGTGTAGTGGCACAATCGTGACTCACTGCAGCCTTGACCTCCTGGGCTTAGGAGATCCTTCCTGCTTAATCTTCCAAGTAGTTGAGGCTATAGGTGTGCACCACCATGCTTGGCTACTTTTGAAATTTTTTTGTGGAGATGGGGTCTTGCTATAGCCCCCAGGCATCGAACTCCTGGACTCAAGCCATCCTCCTACCTGTGCCTCCCAAAGTGCTGGGATTATAGGTGTGAGCCACTGCACCTGGGTAGTATGAATTCTGTTTTCTGCAACTGAACCCATTGGACATACTTACTTGGTGATTCTGGCCAAGCTGTTATAAATGTTCATTATGTGGACTCCAGGATGGATTTTACATAAAGAATGAAGACAAAATCTATTCATAAAATTCCCCCAAATCAACTATCACATCATTTCAGTAACTTATAGGAGTAATTGCCCTCTTCATATAGGCTGATATTCAGATGAAATTGGACCTACTAAATATTCTGGTTTTTTTTTTTTTTTTTCTCACATTCTTCTATATCTTTGACGGCAGTGGCTGTGGACATGCAGAGTGAATGGAAAAAGTGTAATGTTTTTACATCGGACCTTTCCTACTATTATAGCACAGTAGCTAACACATATTTGAAACTCAACAAATATTTGTTGACTGAATGAATTATTACATTCAGGGATCAACTGAAAATGTTTTACGTATTTATTTTTGAGACAGAGTTTCACTCTTGTTGCCCAGGCTGAAGTACAATGGTGAGATCTTGGCTCACTGCAACCTCTGCCTCCTGGGTTCAAGCGATTCTCCTGCCTCAGCCTCCTGAGTAGCTGGGACAACAGGCATGTGCCACCATGGCTGGCTAATTTTTGTATTTTTAGTAGGGGCA
The DNA here is from genome assembly GCF_001698545.2 of Rhinopithecus bieti. Classification (NCBI taxonomy): domain Eukaryota; kingdom Metazoa; phylum Chordata; class Mammalia; order Primates; family Cercopithecidae; genus Rhinopithecus; species Rhinopithecus bieti. The sequence continues at coordinate 175,149 of NW_016809444.1, forward strand.
GGGTTTCACCATGTTGGCCAGACTGGTCTCGAACTCCTGACCTCAGGTGATCTACCCTCCTCGGCCTCCCAAAGTGTTGGGATTACAGGCGTGAGCCACCGCGCCTGGCCAAAAATGTTTAAAAATCACTGTATTTTATAATGCCCTTAATCAGATTCTAGTAGCATGGTGGGTTACTTACTGGTGTAGCCCCAGGGGGAGTCTTACCAAGCTAATTTTGGGACAGACCCATCATGGAGGCCATGGGTGTGCAGTAGCGGGAAAGCTTTTAAGCATTTATCACATGAAAGAGGGCGCTACCGCATTAGCCCAGATCTCACGTACACACATAAATACAGGTTCTCAACCAATGTTTCCAGGTGCAAGTAGTTAAAAATGTTAGAGTCCATCCTGGACAGAATGCAAAGAAAATGATATCAGCTTTCTGCTCTCTGGGGTCTGAAGCTCTAGCCTGTATCCTATAATGGCTGTCATCTTGTCATTCACTTCACCTTTAGCCTGTGTTTAATGAGCCCCTTTCTACTAAATATGCTGCCTGACTTCTTGGACCTTCTTACATCACATATTCCAACTGCCTATCCTTGCTCTAGTTGACCTGTTTCCCAATTGTTCTCCCTCTTTCTTCCCAGACTCCTGAAGACTCTTGCTTTTAGTCACATGGGTGAAGGGTGATCTGCACATCCATTCATGCTCTTAACCAGACAACAGGTACTTGCGAGCTCCAACTGTGTGCTGGGCAGTGGGCTATGTGCTGGGGATACAAAGATGACCAAAACTTGGTCCTAACTCTCAGAGAGCTCACAGATGATGATGATCGTACAATAAGTGATGAGGTCGAGGTAGCACTGGGCACTGTGGGGGACAGAGATGAGGCATCAAACCAGGCTGGGAAGGGTTCCAGGAGCAAAGCTGCCTTCCTCTGGTTGTCATGTCCCAGAAGAGCATCTATTTATAAAGGTGAAATTGAGAATCCTGAATAAGTCCTAGAACCAGACCAGAAGGCTTTGTGCTTCTGGGAGAAAATGGATAGGTAGACATGGGCTCTGAAGAGAAAGGAAACCTCTACACACATTAGAGAAAATGTTGAGTGTTTAGATTCCTGGGCTTAGAAACAGCATTTGTACATCTTTGTGATGGGGCCTTATTGGCACTCTTTTAAAATTAGTCTTGGGGAACAGGGTTAAGTGGGGAAAAATATATTAACTAAAATTTGTTTATAACGCATAGGAAAAAATTGTGTGTGTGTGCTGTAGGTATTTTTACTGCCATTTTGGAGGAGGTTTATGGTTTCCTAACAAGCTCCGATTATTATAAAGCATGTACTTGCATAGACAAGTTGAGGGAAAAGCCTGATTGACATTAATCTCAAACATGTTGCTGGGAAGAATTTTTTTTTCCTGGTTGTCTTTGAAGTGAAGATCAGAGGTGATTCTTTGTTACCCAAAAAACTTTGATGTTTTCCTGCGCTACTGCTGACAGCCAGGATGTAAACACTAACATCCACAATCATTTTATGATTAGGTGAGAATTTGTTAAGGAAAACAATAATAAATAATTTGTTATTGCTCAGTTGTGACTTTAAAATGTTCCTGGGTGTCTTGAAGGGAAAGACAGTTCTAGAACAGAACCATTGACATCCATTAACGAAGTCTATTTAAAAACTTGTTTAGCTGAAAATGAATGCATCATAGTGGCAACAAAAGTTAGTACAGTTAGTACTAACAAAAGTTAGTACAGTGCTTTAATACAGTTGGAGTGGGAGGGAATCAGAAGAGAGAGAAAATAATAGGGAATTGATGGAAGAGAGAAACCCCTTTCTGGCCCACCAGCACAACCAAATCCATCCCCCCCAACCATTCATCCACTAGCATGTGCTCAGCAGTGGGGGACACAACGTGAAGCAGATGTCCACCCTCACAGAGTTGACAAGTCGTGGATCACAGGGCCGACTGATTTGTTAGACAGAATGCCTTCATACCGGGTAAGGAAAAGAACATTTCATCCCAAATATGCACTCATTATAGAAAAGTTGTAAAAAAAAAAAAAAAAAAAAAAAAAAAAAACCAAAAAAAAAAAAAAAAAAAAAAACCACAAATAAATGAAGAAAATGAGAATCACCTTTAACTTACTTCCTAGAGCTAATCATCATTAGCATTTTGGTGTAGTTCCTCCTTAAGGTCTTCTTTTTTTTTTTTTTTTTTTTTTTTTTTGAGATGGAGTCTTGCCCTGTCACCCAGGCTGGAGTACAGTGGCACGATCTTGGCCCACTGCAACCTCGACCTCCTGGGTTCAAGTAATTCTCCTGCCTCAGCCTCCTGAATAGCTGGGACTACAGGTGCCTGCCACCATGCCCAGCTAATTTTTTTTTTTTTTTTTTTATTTTAGTAGAGACGGGGTTTCACCATGTTAACCAGGATGGTCTTGGTCTTCTGACCTTGTGATCTGCCCACCTCGGCCTGCCAAAGTGCTGGGATTATAGGCGTGAGCCACTGTGCCCAGCCTCCTCCTTAAGGTCTTTGTGTTTGTGTATGTGTGTCTAGCATGCAATCCATATTTTCTGTCTTGTTTTATTATTCACTTAACATTATATCATGAGCAGTTTCCTATGCTGTTAGAAATCTTTAAAATATACTTTTAGTGGTTACTTGATGTTCCATTTCATGGATCTACAAAATTAACTTTTACCATTTAGACTGTTTTTCTCCTTATTGTTTGCTACTGTAGTTAATAGTAAAATAACATCTTTAAACCACAAATTGTGCCCAAATCTCCAGTTCTTCTTTAAGGTATATTTCTAGAGGTATAAATTTTTGGATCGCTGGATATGAAAGTTTTGCTGCTTTTGCCAAATTACTTTCCAGAATGGAAAATATTTGATTCTAGAACATCTGGATAATTTAAGCAGTGGTTTGGTTTAGTGCTTGCTCTCATGTAAATCAGTCACAATGACATACTTAGCTGAATGATAGTGTTTTTTTTTCACAAGTGAGCATTTGGACAGAAGCTTTTTAAATTACAGGTTACAGAGGGTGGCTTTGAGGACCCATGCTGAAAACAATGGTCGTTTTTTAGTGTTTTTCTTTTTCTTTTTCCCCTTTCTTTCTCTTCGCCTTTCTCATTCCCTCTTCCCCTTTTATTCACAGCAATTCAAACTTCCTCATCTCTACCCACGCTCTTCCACTTATGCTGATAACCCACATTCACAGTCTGGTATGTCTCCTTCCATAATTTTCCTCTTGTACGTGTAATTTTTTTTATTATTTTTTAATTTTTTTTTGAGGTGGAGTCTTGCTCTGTCACCCAGGCTGGAGTGCAGTGGCACGATCTTGGCTCACTGCAACCTCAACCTCCTGAGTTCAAGCAATTCTCCTGCCTCAGCCTCCTGAGTAACTGGGACTACAGGTGCCCGACACCACACCCAGCTAATTTTTGTATTTTTAGTAGAGATGGGGTTTCGCCACGTTGGCTAGGCTGATCTCAAACTCCTGACCTCAGGTAATCTGCCCGCTTTGGCCTCCCAAAGTACTGGGATTACAGGCATGAGCCACCACACCTGGCCATTGTACATGTAACTAGATACTCATTTATGCACATGTATATGCACACACATGCACACATAATGTCACTATTTTACAGAAATGATGTTTCATTATACTCTTCCATGTTTAAAAAAAAATAGTGAAAGGAAAGCAGTGTCTGGTGGTGAGTTCAGCAGTGATTTTTCTGGAGGCCATTGCTGGAGGCACACCTTAGAGCCAACTGCTCCAGCCCTTTCAATAATAGGTGCTTAAAAATTGTTTTGTATTTCAGGTTGAGTGGTTCATGTTTCCTGCACTGCACCCTGATGTATACACTTCATTTAATATGTCATTTACATTATAATTCCTGGTGTTCCATTCCTTTCTAATTACCTTAGTCTGTTTCAGCTGCTCTAATAATATACCATAGACTGAGTGGCTTATAAACAACAGAAATTTATTTCTCACAGTTCTGGAGGCTGAAAGTCCAAGATCAAGACTCTGGCCGATTCAGTGTTTTGTGAGGGCTGCTTCCTCACAGATGACAGCCTCCTTCTCACTCTAACCTAACATAGCAGAAGGGATGAGTGACATCTCTAGGGCCTCTTTCACAAGGGTGCTAATCCCATTCACAAGGACTCCACCCTTTCGATTTAATCGCCTCACAAAGGCCAGATCTTCTAATGCTATCACCCTGGGGTGAGAATTTCAACATAAAAATTTTGAGAGAACATCAGCATTCAGACTGTAACACAAATTAAAACAGAATAATTTCTCTTTTTAAAACCTGAATCCTGACCTTATTCAATCACCCTTTTCCAATTCCCATCACTGATATGTGTCATTGCTCTTTAAAACTTTTGCCAGTCTGATGGGTATAAAATAATATCTCAGTATTGTTTAATTTTGGTCTTCTCTGATAACTAGTGAGTTTAAACATATTTTCTTAAAAAATTGTCATTCATGTTTCTTTTTCTGTAAATGCCTGTTGATATCCTTGGCCATTTTTCAATTGCTTACTTTTTTCTTATCCATATTTAATAGCTCCTAATGTATTTTAAATTATATGTCTTTGTCTATCATCAGTGTGGAAGTTTCCAGCTCACAGCCCCCAAATGTGTTGCTTTTGAATGAGCTTTGTTTGCTGGACATGATTTTGCCAGTTGATGTAGAGAAACCCTTGATACAGAACCCCTTCTATGTACTCTTTTGATCACAAGTGCTGGCAAGATAAAGACCACATTCACAGATTCTCCTGCAGCTAGGAATCTTATTATTATTATTTGAGACAGGGTCACGAAGGCTGTAGTGCAATGGTGCAATCATAGCTCACTGCAGCCTTGGGTTCCTGGCTCAAGCAATGCTCACTCCTCAGCCTCCTAAGTAGCAAAAGCTACAGGCATATAGCATCACTCCCAGCTAATTTCAAAAATATTCTTAATGAAATAAATAAAATAAAATCCTGTCTCACTATGTTTGCCGAGGCTGCAGCAAGGAATGTGGCATGAATGAGGTTGTACCAAAGGGATGCATTCATGCAAGACCTGGAAGATGGAAGGGAGGCAGAAACCGTTTTCTTCTGCTATTTCTGCTATAAAGCAAGTTTAAAGAATTATGAATATTTGTAAGCAGACTCTGCATTCCAGTGTCCAATTATCACCTTCCTGACTTTGAGAACTGAAGAAGCAGCAGTGATAATAGCAATAGCTTTCTGACGTCTCATTGTTATTTTGTTGATGTGTCCTTGAAATGGGTCATACAGTGGCAGACACCTGACTTCTGGTTCTTGTTCTATGGCCCTTCTAATACTTTTATAAACTCCTAATTTCCTGTATTAAACTCTGTACTTCTTGAAATACCTAGGGTGGTTCATGTTTCCGGCACTATCTTCTCACTGGCACGCTTTGTTTTGTTTAATGTATCTTTTACATTAAAGTTCAAAATTTTTATACAGTCAAGTATTTCTATTGTTTTTACTGCATGGTTTATGAGATTTCTGACTTGGTTAAGAAACATCTGTGACCCTAGATTATACATACATGGAGTCCAGATTATCTTTTACATTTTTATGATTTAGCTTTTTATTTTAAATTTTATTCACCCTGGAATTTACTTTTAATATTATGTAAGATAAAGGCTGAATATTACTTCTTTAGGTGGTGGTGTGGACTGAATTGTGTCTCTGCAAAATTGCTACATTGAATACCTGATTCACAATGTGACTGTATTTAGGGATAGGGCCTTCAAAGAGGGAATTAAGGTAAAATGAGGTCATTAGGTGGGGTCCTAATCCAGTATGACTGGGGTCCTTATAAGAAGAGGAAGAGAAACTAGGGATGTGCATGCACATATTAAAAAGGCCGTGGAAAGCTGGGCACGGGAGCTTATGCCTGTAATCCCAATCTCTCTTTGGGAGACTGAGGCCGGCAGATCACTGGAGGTCAGGAGTTCGACACCAGCCTGACCAACATGATGAAACCCCATCTCTACCAAAAATACAAAAATTAGCTGGGAGTGGTGGCATACGACTGTAATCCCAGCTACTTGGGAGGCTGAGGCAGGAGAATTGCTTGAACCTGGGAGGTGGAGGTTGCAGTGAGCCAAGATTGCGCCACTGCACTCCAGCCTGGGTAACAAAAGCAAAAAACTTTGTTAAAAAAAAAGAAAAAAGGAAAGAAGAAAGGAAGGAAAGAAGGGAGGGAGGGAGGGAGGGAGAAAGGGAGGAAGGGCCATGGAAGATACAGTGAGAAAGTGTCCCATTGGCAAGCCATGGAGAATGGCCTCAGGGAGAACCAAACCTGGCAATGCCTTGATCTCAGGGCTTCTGGCTTCCAAAACTATGAGAAAATCAATTCCTGTTGTATAAGCCACCTAGTCTGTGGTATTTTGTTAAGGCAGCCATAACAAATTAATACAAGTGCATAGACAATTGAATTGGCATTATTTATAACTTAATCATCTCTCTTGTTGAATTGAAATACCATTTGATCATGTAAAAATGTATATATGTATTAAGGATCAATTTCTACATTCTCTGTTCTACTATTCTGTTTATTTACATGTGTATACCATCTAATTAGATTATTTATATTGGTTTTATGGTATGCTCTGATATTTGATAAGGCAAATCCTCTCTCTTTGTTTCTCTTTCTTCCCTCATCCCACGGGTTACTCCTTGGAAAATATTGTTTTCTCAGGTCATACACTTGCATAGTTTGAATACCCAAATAGTACAATAAAGCTTATAATTGAAACAGGAGTCCCTGTCCCACCCCAGTGGTATACTGGTATGTATAACAACTAACTCTCTGGAAAAAAAAAAAAAAAAAGAGGCCTGACTTACAGTGTTTTCGTTTCCGTGGTCTAAATACCCCCATGTGCCTGATTTCAAGCTATCATTTTGATGTCCTTGAACAGGACCTTGGGAAGAAATGTGCCAGCTGGCTTTCCCAAGCTGGAACAAGTCAGCTCCAGGACACCTCTGCCCATTCCCGAGCCCTTCTTTGAACTCTTTTTAATCTGCTTTTCTGGTGTTTTTAGCCCTTTATTTATTTAATTGACTGACTGATTGAGGCAGGGTCTTGCTCTGTTGCCTGGCCTGGAGTGTGGTAGTATGACCATGGCTCACTGTAGCCTTGGCCACTGGGGCTCAAGCAATCCTTCCACCTCAGCCTCCTGAGTAGCTGGGACCACTTGGGGATGCACTACCATGCCCAGCTATTTTTTTTCTTTTTTGTAGAGATGTGATCTTGCTATGTTGATTGGGCTGGTCTTGAACTCCTGGCCTTAAGCAATCCTCCTGCTCTCCAACCTCCCAAAGTGCTGGGATTACAGGTGTGAGCCACCCCACCTAGCTGAGGTTTTTTGTTGTTGTTGTTGTTATTGTTGTTGTTTAATTTTTCTGGGTACATAATAGGTGTATGTATTCATGGGGTTCATGAGATACTTTGATGCAGGTGTGCAATACGTAATAATTGCATTATGGTAAATGGGGTATCCATCCCTCCAGCATTTGTCCTTTGTGTTACAAACAATCCAGTTACACTGTTTTAGTAATTTTTAAATGTATAATTAAATTATTATTGACTATAGTTACCCTGTTGTGCTATCAAATACTAGGTCTTATTCTTTCTAACTACTTTTTGTACTTATTAACCATTCCCATTTCTCCCTCTGCCATTCCCGTCCTGCCCACTACTCTTCCCAGACTCTGGAAACCATCTTTTTACTCTCTGTCTCCATGAGTTTAATTGTTTTAATTTTTAGCTCCTACAAATAAGTGAGAACATGGGAAGTTTGTCTTTCTGTTTCCAGCTTATTTCACTTAACATAATGACCTCCAATTTAATCCATGTTGTTGCAAATGACAGGATCTCATTTTTCTTTTTTTATGACTGAATAGTAAGTACTCCATTGCGTATATGTACCATATTTTCTTTATCCATTCATTTGTTGGTGGACATCTGCATTAATTCCAAATCTCGGCTATTGTAAACAGTGCTGCAACAAGCATGGTAGTGTAGATATCCCTTTCACATCCTGATTTCCTTTCTTTGGGGTATATACCCAGCCGTCAGATTCTGCATCATATGGTAGCTATATTTTTAGTTTCTTGAAGAACCTCTAAACTGTTTTGCATAATGGTCATACTAATTTATATTGCCACAAACAGTGTATGAGGGTTTACTTTTCTCCAAATCATCGCTAGCACTTGTTATTGCCTGTATTTTGGATAAAAGCCATTTTAAGTGGTGTGAGATGATAGCTCATTATAACGTTGAGCACCTTTTCATATGCCAGTTTTCCATTTGTATGTCTTCCTCTGAGAAGTGCCTATTTAGATCTTTTGCCCTTTTTAAATCAGATTATTAGATTTTTTCCTGTAGAGTTGTTTGAGCTCCTTACATATGCTGATTATTAATCCCTTGTCAGATGGGTAGTTTGCAAATATTTTCTCCCATTCTGTGGATTCTCACTTCACTTTGTTGATTTTTTTCCTTTGCTGTGCAGAAGCTTTTTAACTTGATGTGATCCTATTTTTGTTTTGGTTGTCTGTGCTGATGGAGAATTACTCAAACATTTTTTGCCCAGACCAATGTCCTGGAGAGTTTCCCCAATGTTTTCATTTAATATTTGATAGTTTCAGGTGTTAGATTTAAGTCTTAAATCAATTTTGATTTGGTTTTCATATATGATGAGAAATATGGGTATAGTTTTATTCCTTTACATGTGGATATCCTGTTTCCCCAGCACCATTATTGAAGAGATTGTCTTATCCCAAATGTATGTTCTTGGCATCTTGGTCAAAAATGAGTTCACTGTAGGTATATAGATTTGTTTCTGGGCTCTCTATTCTGTTCCACTGGTCTACATGTCTGCTTTTGGCAGTACCATGCTGTTTTGGGTACTATAGCTCTGCAGTGCAATTTGAAGTCAGGTAATATGATTTCTCCAATTGTTCTTTCTGCTTAGGGTAGCTTTGGCTATTCTTGGTCTTTTGTGGTTCCATATAAATTTTAAGATTTCTATTTCTGTGAAGAATATCATTGGCATTTTGATAGGGATTGCATTAAATCTGTAGATTCTTTTGGGTAGTATAGACATTTTAACAATACTGATTATTCCATCCATGAACATGAAATATCTTTTCATTTTTTTGTGTGTCCTCTTCAGTTTCTTTCATCAGTGCTTTATAGTTTTCATTGTAGAGATCTTGCACTTCTTTGGTCAACTCCTAAGTGTTTGATTTTATTTGTGGGTATCGTAAATGGGTTACTTTTTAATTTTTTTCCAGATTGTTCACTGTTGGCATATAGAAATGCTACTGATTTTTGTATGTTGATTTTGTATCCTGCAAATTTACTCAATTTGTTTATTAATTCTAATAGTTTTTTGGTGGAGTCTTTAGGTTTTCTAAATATAAGATTATATCAGCTGCATATAAGGATAATTTGACTTCTTCCTTTCCATTTTGGATGCCTTTTAGTTTTTTCTTTTTTTTTAAGGTTTTTTAAAAAATTATACTTTAAGTTCTAGGGTACATGTGCACAATGTGCAGGTTTGTTACATATGTATACATGTGCCATGTTGGTGTGCTGCACCCATTAACTCGTCATTTACATTAGGTATATCTCCTAATGCTATCCTTCCCCCCTCCACCCACCCCACAACAGTCCCCAGTGTGTGATGTTCCCCACCCTGTGTCCAAGTGTTCTCATTGTTCAGTTCCCACCTATGAGTGAGAATATGTGGTATTTGGTTTTCTATCCTTGCAACAGTTTGCTCAGAATGATGGTTTCCAGCTTCAACCATGTTCCTACAAAGGACATGAATTCAACCTTTTTTATGGCTGCATAGTATTCCATGGTGTATATGTGCCACATTTTCTTAATCCAGTCTAGCATTGATGGACATTTGGGTTGGTTCTAAGTCTTTGCTATTGTGAATACACCGCAATAAACATACGTGTGCATGTGTCTTTATAGCAGCATGATTTATACTCCTTTGGGTATATCCTCAGTAACGGGATGGCTGGGTCAAATGGTATTTCTAGTTCTAGATCCTTGAGGAATCGCCACACCATTTTCCACAATGAACTAGTTTACAGTCCCACCAACAGTGTAAAAGTGTTCCTATTTCTCCACATCCTCTCCAGCACCTGTTGTTTCCTGACTTTTTAATGATTACCATTCTAACTGGTGTGAGATGGTATCTCACTGCGGTTTTGATTTGCATTTCCCTGATGGCCAGTGATGATAAGCATTTTTTTGTGCATGTCTGTTGGCTGCATGTCTTCTTCTGAGAAGTGTCTGTTCATATCCTTTGCCCACTTTTTGATGGGGTTGTTTGATTTTTTCTTGTACATTTGTTTAAGTTCTTTGTAGGTTCTGGATATTAGCCCTTTGTCAGATGGGTAGATTGTAAAAATTGTCTCCCATTCTGTGGGTTGCCTGTTCACTCTGATGGTAGTTTGTTTTGCTGTGCAGAAATTCTTTAGTTTAATTAGATCACATTTGTCCATTTTGGCTTTTGTTGCCATTGCTTTTGGTGTTTGTCATGAAGTCCTTGCCCATGCCTATGTCCTGAATGGTATTGCCTAGGTTTTCTTCTAGGGTTTTTATGGTTTTAGGTCTAACATTTAAGTCTCTAATCCATCTTGAATTAATTTTCATATAAGGAGTAAGGAAAGGATCCAGTTTCAGCTTTCTAC
>NW_016809444.1:188318-201878 GCF_001698545.2 Rhinopithecus bieti
GTTGAATATTGGCCCCCACTCTCTTCTGGCTTGTAGAGTTTCTGCCAAGAGATCCACTGTTAGTCTGGTGGGCTTCCCTTTGTGGGTAACCCAACCTTTCTCTCTGGCTGCCCTTAACATTTTTTCCTTCATTTCAACTTTGGTGGATCTGATAATTATGTGTCTTGGAGTTGCTCTTCTCAAGGAGTATCTCTGTGGCATTCTCTGTATTTCTGAATTTGAATGTTGGCCTGCCTTGCTTGGTTGGGGAAATTCTCCTGGATAATATCCTGAAGAGTGTTTTCCCACTTGGTTCCATTCTCCCCATCATTTTCAGCTACACCAATCAGATGTAGATTTGGTATTTTCACATAATCCCATATTTCTTGGAGGCTTTGTTCATTTCTTTTTACTATTTTATCTCTAAACTTCTCTTCTTGCTTCATTTCATTCATTTGTTCTTCAATCACTGATACCCTTTCTTTCACTTGATCGAATCAGCTGCTGAGGTTTGTGCATGCATCACATAGTTCTCGTACCATGGTTTTCCCCTCCATCAGGTCATTTAAGGTTTTCTCTACACTGTTTGTTCTAGTTAGCCATTCATCTATTCTTTTTTCAAGGTTTTTAGCTTCTTTGCGATGGGTTCAAAAATCCTCCTTTAGTTCGGAGAAGTTTATTATTACTGATCGTCTGAATCCTTCTTCTTCAACTTGTCAAATTCATTCTCCGTCCAGCTTTGTTTCATTGCTGGAGAGGAGCTCCGTTCCTTTGGAGGAGAAGAGGTGCTCTGATTTTTAGAATTTTCAGGTTTTCTGCTCTGGTTTCTCCCCATCTTTGTGGTTTTATCTACCTTTGGTCTTTGATGATGGTGACATACAGATGGGGTTTTGGTGTGGATGTCCTTTCTGCTTGTTAGTTTTCCTTCTAACAGTCAGGACCCTCAGCTGCAGGTCTGTTGGAGTTTGCTGGAGGTCCACTCCAGACCCTGTTTGCTTGGGTATCACCAGCAGAGGCTGCACAACCGCAAATATTGCAGAGCGGTAAATGTTGCTGCCTGGTCCTTCTTCTGGAAGCTTCGTCTTAGAGGGGCACCCAGCTGTACAAGCTGTCAGTCAGCTGCTACTGGGAGGTGTCTCCCAGTCAGGCTACCTGGGAGTCAGGGACCCACTTGAGGAGGCAGTCTGTCCGTTCTCAGATCTCAAACTCTGTGCTTGGAGAAGCACTACTCTCTTCAAAGCTGTCAGACAGGGACATTTACACCTGCAGAAGTTTGTGCTGCCTTTTGTTCAGCTATACCCTGCCCCCAGAGTTGGAGTCTACAGAGGAAAGTAGGCCTTCTTGAGCTGTGGTGGGCTCCACCCAGTTTGAGCTTCCTGGCCTCTTTGTTTAAGTACTCAAGCCTCAGCAATGGCAGACACCCCTCCCCCAGCCTTGCTGCCACCTTGCAGTTCAATCTCAGATGGCTGTGCTAGCAGTGAGCAAGGCTCCATGGGTGTGGGACCCTCTGAACCAGGTGTGGGATATAATCTCCTGGTGTGCCGTTTGCTAAGACTGTTGGAAAAGCACAGTATTAGGGTGGGAGTGTCCCAATTTTCCAGGTAGCATCTGTCACAGATTCCCTTGGCTAATAAAGGGAATGCCCCTATCCCTTGCACTTCCCAGGTGAGGCGATGCCCTGCCCTGCTTTGGCTCACACTCCATGGGCTGCACCCACTGTGCAACAAGTCCCAGTGAGATGAACCCAGTACCTCAGTTGGAAATGCAGAAATCACCCGTCTTCTGCATTGCTCATGCTGGGAGCTATAGAGTGGAGCTCTTCCTATTTGACCATCTTGGAACTTCCCTTAATGTCAGTTTTTTTCTTTTGTCTCATTGTTCTAGCTAGAAATTTCAGTGTTATGTTGAATAACAGTAGTAAAAATGGGCATCCTTGTTGTATTCCAGATCTTAGAGGAAAGACGTTCAGTTTTTCCCCATTCAGTATGATACTAGCTGTGAGTCTGTCATATATGGCTTTTATTATGTTGAAATATGTTCTTTCTATACCCACCAGCTGAGATTTTTAAAATGTCTTTAATATTTATTGGTTCTGATGGATTTTTGTTTGTTTATTTATTTTTTGTTGTCTAACATCTAAACTACCTTCCTGTTTGAAGAATTTTCTGTTGTATTAGTCTTGGCCAGAGGCAGAGCCTGTCTTCCATTATAATAACTGAAATGATCAAACATATGCATTCCTCTACCTATTAACATCCAGGACCTGGGAAAATGCTATGTTTTCAGCAAAGGAGGGCCTCTTGCCTAGTATTTTAAACCTAGAGCAAATTAGCAAAGAATCAAGGAAGTATACATAGAGTTTTGTTTTGTTTTTCTATATATGGCAATGGTACAAGAAAGAGCATCAAATATCTAGTGACTGCAATGTCTAGTGATAGCATGGTATCCTCTCCAGTTATAACATCGTTTTTATCTTTAAAGTTTTAAAAAATTCACTGCTGCATTCAGTGAGCTAATCTTTTATAGTTGACCCTTGAATAACATGAGTTTGAACTGGGTACAGTTTTTTTCAACCAAACTCAGATTGAAAATACATTATTTGGCTGGGTACGATGGCTCACATCTGTAATCCCAGCACTTTGGGAGGCCAAAGCAGGCAGATCACCTGAGATGAGGAGTTTGAAACCAGCCTGACCAATGTGGTGAAACCAGTCTCTACTAAAAACGCAAAAATTAGCTGGGCATGGTGGCAGGTGCCTGTAATCCCAGCTACTCAGGAGGCTCAGGTAGGAGAATTGCTTGAACCCAGGAGACCGAGGTTACAGTGAACTGAGATTGCGCCACTGCACTCCAGCCTGCACAGAGTGAGACTTGGTCTCAAAAAGAAAAACAAACAAACAAAAAAGAAAATACATTATTTGTGGGATGTGTAACTTGTGTATATGGAGAACATTTTCTTATAAGTGAGTTCAGTAGAGCCCACTGCTGGACCTGAGTATGCAAGAATTTGAGTATATGCAGGAGGTCCTGGAACCAATCCCCACGTATACTGAGGGGTAACTGTATTTTGGCTATTTGCATATATATGCATAAGTGAGATTGGCTGGTAACTCTTTTCTTGCCCTATGGTTTTTTTTCAGTTTTTGTAACTGAAATTTCAGTTTTTATAACTGATTTTGTAAGGTAAGCCAAAATCATTTTCTGTTGTTTGAGCAAAGGAACCCTGGCTGACAAAGTGTTCTCTTCAGATCTTGTTTTTCACGTAATTTTGGTAATTCATAATTTTCTATTTGTTTTAAGTAGAAACAAGATTCTGGTTTTTTTTTTTAAATCTGTCATCTTGACTAGAGGTCACCTGTTTCATAGTGTGTGTGTGTGTGTGTGTGTGTGTGTGTGTGTGTGTGTTGCCAATACACTAAGTTCCTACCTTTGTTTTCATTTTCAAAATTAATTTGTTATAAAATTTATTCTTGACTTATTCCTGAAGAGCGGATAGATATTCATAGGTGGTTAGCATTATCTGTAACTGTCCCATAATTACTCTCTGGGCAGAGATCCTCATCTCAGTGTTGAGAAAGTACCCATGCCCTAGAAGAGTGCCTCTGCGCAGTATCTGCACTAATTCAGAGAGGTCTGTGGCGATCTCCTCTGGGAGAAGACTGGGGGTTTCTGTGTGGACAAATGTCCCTAATGACCATATGACTCAAGAGAGATTGTCGCAGACAGGATTTCACAAAGCGGGACTGTTCCCACCCATTCCCTGTTTCCTTCTCCTGTCCTTGTCTTGCCTTTTTCTGGTCAACTTCTCCCCATCCCCAACTCCAAGTCCTGTCTTGGCTTGCTCATTTCTGGGAATTTGGGATCCAAAGTAGGGAGAATGATGCCCAGAGTTTCAGCCCAGGCCAAGACCTAGCTACTCAGGAGACTGAAACAGGAGGATCCCTTGAGCCCTGGAGTTCAAGTCCAGCCTGGGCAACATGGTAGGACCCATCTCAGAAAGAGAGAAAGAGAGAAAGGGAGAGAGAGAGAAAAGGAGAGAGAAAGAGAGAGGAAAGACAGAAAGAGATAGAGAATGGATATGAATGACAGAGTAAAAAAGAAGGTAGGAAAGAGAAAAGAGAAAATAAGGCTTCTGAGAAAGGGAGGAGCATCAAGATTTAGAATAGGACCAACAGGTTCCAAGGCAGTGTTAGAATGCAAGCAAGAATGCCCTGCTGAGATGATGGGGAATTATTGCTGTGGGATATGAACTGGATTTCTTTACTGTTCTTCTAAAATACAATCAATGACTATAATTACCTTTTAATGACCTGATTTCTTCACTTTTTTCTTTAAATGTGCTTAATGTGTAATTCAGCAATATGAGCCCCAGGCTCACTTTTAAGGAGCTGAGCATAGATTGGCTTCTCCTTGGTTGGCACTTTTCATCTCTCACTTGTGCTAGACTTTACAGTGAGGCTCAAGAATTCCAAATACTATGCATCAAGTATTGTTGAAAAAATCTTCTTGTTATTGTTATTGAAATAGGGTCTTGCTTTATTCTCCAGACTGTAGTGCAATGGTAAGAACACAGGTCACTGCAGCCTCAACCTCCTGCGCTCAAGCAATCCTCCTACCTTACTCTCCCAAAGTGCTAGGATTACAGGCATGAGCCACCATGCCAGGCTGTTCAGTAATTCTTGAAATATATTTTTTCAGTGGTCATGGAGATTTTCAGAACTTGTATTTCATTGTTTCTTTATTGATGTATATGTGGCATTGTTTCCTAACTACCCCCAATATCCTTTTCCCCTTTCTTCCTTACTAATAAAATTCCCAATGTTTAGGTTGTATCAGTGGTGCAGAATAAGGGTTACATTTTCTAGCTTCCCTTACAGCTAGGTGTAGCCATGTGAGTAAGTTTCAGCAATGGGATCTACATGGAAGTTGTATGTGGTCCTTCCAGGAAATGTCTTTCAAAGGAGTATCCACTCTTCTTTAGGTCTTCCCATCTTTCTGTTGGTTGAAATGTAGGTGCAATGATTGGAGCTAAGCAGCAAACTTGGACCACAGAGTAAGGAGCCTAATTTTGAGGACGGTGGAAGAACAAAGCAGAAGAATTCTGAATCCTTAATCATTGTAGAGTCACCCTATCAGCTGGGCCTGTTTTCCTATGGCCTTGTTACATGTATAAGAAAATAAATTTTTGTCTTTTAAACCACTGTTTCTTGGGTCTTCTGTTATATGCAGCCAAATCTAGCTCTAAATTATATATATATCATCAGGTATGCAACCATATATTGTTTAATATGACAAAAAACACACTTCATTTCTGTTTGTTTGTTATGCATATTGTCTAGTCCTTGGAAACCCCAAAGAATGTGGCATCACAGTTGCAGACTATTCAGTTATTCAACTGGAGAACTATTTAAGAGCATAAATGACCAACATGGAGAAACCCTGTCTCTACCAAAAATACAAAAAATTAGCCGGGCATGGTGGTGCATGCCTGTAATCCCAGCTACTCAGGAGGCTGAGGCAGGAGAATCACTTGCACCTGGGAGGCGGAGGTTGTGATGAGCCAAGATTGCCCCATTACACTCCAACCTGGGCAACAAGAGCGAAACTCCATCTCAAAAAAAAAGAAAAGAAAAAAAAAAGAGAGAGTATAAGTGGCAAATGATGCAAGATGATTATTGTTAACACTGATGGGGGCCTAACGAGCAGCAGGAGGGTCCATTCTTCTTATAGAAACTAGATATTTTTCAGATATTCACCCACCCCTGTCAACACAGTGCAGGGAAAGCTGACTGTGTTAGTCTGTACTTGCATTGCTATAAAGAAATATCTGAGACTGGATAATTTATAAGAAAAGAGGTAGAGGTTAACCTGCAGAGGCTATATAGGTAGCATAGTACTGGCATCGGCTTCTGGGGAGACCTCAGGATGCTTTTACTCATGGCAGAGGGTGAAGTGGGAGCAGGCACAACACATGGCTAGAACAGGTCAAGAAAGAGTGAGGGCGGAGGTGCCACACATTTTTTTGTTGTTGTTTTTTTGAGACGGAGTTTCGCTCTTGTTTCCCAAACTGGAGTGTGGCACGATCTTGGCTCACTGCAACCTCTGCCTCCCGGGTTCAAGTGATCCTCCTGCCTCAGCATCCTGAGTAGCTGGGATTACAGGCACGCACTACCTTGCCTGGCTAATTTTTTGTACTTTTAGTAGACACGGGATTTCACCATCTTTGCCAGGCTGGTCTCGAACTCCGCCCACCTTGGCCTCCCAAAGTGCTGGAATTACAGGCATGACCCACTGCGCCTGGCTGCCACACAGTTTTAAAGACCAGATCTCATGAGACTTACTATTGTGAAGACAGCATCAAGTCATGAGGGATCTGCCCTCATGACCCAAACACCTCCCACCAGGCCCCCCACCTGCTGCTTTGGGGATTACAATTCAACATGAGATCTGGGCAGGGACAAGTGTCCAAACTATGTTACTCGCCTCATCCCAGCTCTTGGGATGATCTAAGTGTTACTTCATATTTCTGGCAAGAATTTGGTTCATGAATGGCTACATAACCCAAGGTGGGCTACTTAGGCTCCAGAAGCAGTTTTCTGGACCTTCTAGGAAAGTTATTTCTCATTTCCTTGGAGAGTTTCTGAAAGCGATCCTTTCTCCCTTTGCTTGGTTATTGCTGTTCAGATCCAAGGCCCGACACTGCTGTAACCATCAGCACAAGCTTGAAGATGATGCTGACACAGAGGACAGCAAAGCCAGTCAAGTCACAAGCACATGGAGTCACAGGCACTGGATTTAATACTTTTGAAGCAGGTTCTACTTCAGGGCTTTCACTGAGGTGAATCGATCAATTTCCAGGTAAGTGATATTGAATTGGATTCTCTACTACTTGCAGTTAAAAACATTCTAAGCTGACATGACCATATGGTGGAAACAAGCCCTCAACTTGGAGCTGAATACTTGGATTCTGCTCCCAGCCCCACCAACAACTGGCTGTGTGCCCATAAGTAAGTCACTCCACCTCTCTGGGCCTTACCTTCCTTATCTGAAAAGGTGAAGCTTTGGGGCTAGATGAGTGGTTCTCAATCATGGGTAATTCTATTGCCATAAGACATTTGGAAAAATATGGGACATTTTTCATTTTGACAATAATTGTGGAGTCACTACTGACATTTAGTGGGCAGGACACAGCAGTGCAGAATTTCTTCAATGCTTGGAATGATCGCACGTGATGAGAATTTGTCACACCTAACATGCCTCTTGAGACACGGCATTAGATGTTCCTTTTATCTCTTTCTTCACTTATGAATCTGGGGGGCCCTTTATTAATCTCTCTTGATTTGCTGTCTTGCTTTTCTCAATCTGTTGGCCTCTATTTGGCTGTCTACATAGAAGCTACAGAACAGGGTTTCCTGGTTTTGGTCCCTGGGATAATATGCAACAGAACTACCCTGAAGAATTGCTAAGAATTCAGATTCCTGGGCCCAGTCTGAAACCTACTGAATCAGCATCAAGATCTCCAGGTTGGGGCACAGTGGGATGTGCCTATAGTCCAAGATACTTGGAAGGCTGAGTGAGGAAGATCTCTTAAGCTCAGGAGTTCAAGTCCAGCCTGGGTAATATAATGAGACCCTGTCCTTAAAAAAACCAAAAACCAAAAAAAAGTCCCTAGGTTACTTTTATGTAAGCTGTAATTCACTTTATATATTGTCTACCTAGGCCACAATGCCAACAATGTAAGTTTTTTTTAAATAAAAGTCACTTACAACATTTAAAAAATAAAGTATCATTCACCTTGGTAGTATTTGAGTTCTTTATATAAATTATTTTACTTAGCCTCACAGCAACTTCATTTAAATAAGCTGCTATCCCCATTTTACAGAAAAGAAGAACTAAAGAACCAAAGTTCGTATCTTCATTTCATAGGTTAAGAAAATAGCTACTCTGTCTTTACAAACTAGCAAATGTTAAGGGCTTGGACTTGAGCCCAGATTTGCTTGAGCCCAAAGCCTGACTCATGCCATTATACTCTGCCAGTCCATGCTGTTCCCTGTCTTTGATAATAGCTAGCAAAGACACACACCGGAGAAATGCCCCAGCTGCTATTTGCAGCCACACTGTTCACACAAATGATGTACATTAAAATATATGTGACATATGTGATTCAATATGCTGAGTATGAATAATATTCAGTTAATAAAACAACATGTACAGCATGATGCCATTTGTTAGCTATATACCAAAATGTTAACAGTAGGAGGGATTACAGGATATATATTTTTAATGTACTGACATAACTCAAGCATGGCAGAAATGGCTGGGTGAAACTCATATTTCCCTCTTCCTTAGTTTAGAGTTATCGCTTGGACACAGATGTCCAATCAGGGACTACATTTCCCAGCCTCCTTTGCATTCAGATCAGAACATATGACTAATTCTCACCAATGCAATGTGAGCAAAAGTGATGTATCATTTCCAGGGTAGGGCTTTGTTTTATGCTCCCCTCCACCCTCTGTTAGCTGGCTGCAGAGGACTCCAAGGAAACAGAAGCTATTAGACCCTCAACTTGGAAGGAGTCTAGGTTCCTAAATGACAACATGGAGGAACAGCCACTGTCTGAACTCAACCGTTCATTTACCAAACTGAACTGTTCAGTTTAGTTACCCACCTGAACTGTTACATGAGCAAGAAATAAACTGTTACCTGGACTGTTACATGAGCAAGAAATAGACTGTTGTGCTATGTCATGGAAATTTGGGATTTATTTGTTATAGCAGCTAGTGTTACCCTACCTAATATGAGTAATACATACTGACAATTACACTTTTAATTTTCTTCTTTTTATATGTGTGTGATTTTTAAAATAGTAATAAACAACATTTTTGGGATTCAAAGATGTAGTTACAGCAAGTAGTATCCTTACTGGTTTTAACTCTCAAAACGCACATCATCTAAAGAAAACTGGAGGGATCTACAAAGTAAGGAATAAAAGTCTGGCAGATTGACTAGCTGCCTCTCAACATTTCTTTTTACATGGAAGCTGACCCTATATAGAAAGTCATCTAAATAGCCTTGAGTTATTACTGCACCAGAGGGACAAATCAGTGTCAAAAATTTGGGAACTTGCTGCCCAAAATTTTGCTTTTCCTTCAGTCGAATGGCATTTTCCACATAATAAGTACATATGAACATGGGGCGACAGATTGCAAAGTGCTCCTAAGGGTATAAAGAAGAATGGATAAAATATTTTCCTGTCCTTTGTCATGGTACCTTGCATGGATGAAGCTTAATATAATACCTAATTGGCTACAAAGAATCACAGGGCTTTAGAAAAACTGAATGGCATGGTTATGCTGCAGCATCTTATCCAACAACTCATAATGAATTGCAGTAACATAATCCAAAGGCATTGAACATGAAGCTGACTTCACCATGAGACTGCATGAGAACCCTGAAGAGTGTACAACAGCCACATTGTGGACAGGTTTTAATAAGTTTAAGATTTCATCAAAATGAAAAGAAGATGAAAGAAAATTTGTAATTACAAATTTGTAAATAACAGAAGAAACCAGAATAGTTTAATTACTTGGAATGAGAATTAAAGTACAAAACAAATATTTGGTGAGAGTTTAGCTATAAATACAGGGGAATATTTATTTTCATAGGCAAGATAAAGGTAAAATTATCATGTTTTATTTCTCATGGTTCAGTGATTACTGTGTTCTTTGCTTTTAGTGTCTGTGTGATGACAGAGATAGATCTTTGTGGACAGAGGTTTTATTTCAAATGGATCATTCCTGCTTCCTGGCTGTGTCCACACAAAACCAAAATATCTAGATAAGTGGTATCCAGTTGTAAAAATGCCAAATGATGCCAAGGTTTCTGGTATTTCTAAATATCTGAGTGTTGGTACAAATGTTTCCAAATATGTAGATGTAGGCATTGGCAGTTTAGTTGACAAAACTCAGATAAGTACTAGACTTTCTATTTTTAGCATACTTATTTTTAGCACAAGATTCTACCTATGCTTAGTAATGGATGATAGAGTAACTGCTTCAAATTCTTGATCCCAGGAAAGGCCCACATATTCAGGGAAGTCTGAGAAAAGCCACAATCCCTTCAGCCTTCTATGGGTACCATTTCCCTGTCACATGAAATCTAGTAAGTCCTGCAAACAGTACTGAGTTATTACTGTCCTAGAGAGGCAAAGTCACAACAAAGATGTTGTGATGACCTAATGGTCATCCTAGTGCTGAGCACCCAGTAAGTACATGAGAAAATCTGGCAATACAGAGAATGTTCACAAATTGCCTTTACCACTTCTGTCCACTTATCAGCATCTGCAGCTACATCTTCATATGGATGAATTTCCTGTGTTCCTGTCTAAAACCCATCCTTCCACTTTGCACTAGACTGCTTTCCCTCTTGCCTACCCAAGATATTGTTCCAAGAGTTCTTCTCTCTCCTACATTGGAACGTTTTCTCTCCTTCTTCAGGATCCTTCCCATCTGCAGACACACATCCTGTTGTTTCTTCTGTTCTTCAGCATGCACAGGCACGCAGGCACGGGCACACACTGCACTTTCCTTTGATGAATACTTCCCCAGCTAGCTACTGTCGTACTTGTTTGAGAGCAAAACGCTTTCCAGATATGTCGGTACTCACTGTCTCTAAGCTTTATCCCCTCACTTTCTCTTAAACCCACTCTTATCCACCTTTTAGTTCTATCCATTCCATCAAACCTGCCCTCCTTGGCTGAGGCTGCTGGATCCACCCAACAGTTCTCAGCCCTCATTTTAACTTAACCCCTTAGTAGCATTTGATACTTTGGGTCACTCCCTTCTTGATCTTTTTTCTGTTTCACTTGTTTTCCAGGACACCAGACCCTTCTAGTTTTCTGCCTACATTAGTGCTTGCTTCTTCTCAGTCTCCTTTGCTGTTTCTTCCTTCCCCTCCAACCTTATTTTGTATTTTGCTTTTATAGATGAGGTCTCGCTTTGTTACCTAGGCTGGAGTGCAGTAGTGCAATCATAGCTCACTGCAGCTTTGAACTCCTAGGCTCAAGCAATCCTCCCGCCTCAGCCTCCCTGATAGCTGGGACTACAGGAGCACACCCACTCCCAGCTAAGTTTTTAATTTTTTTGTAGAGATGGAGTCTTGTTTTGTTACCCAGACTGGCCTTGAACTCCTGGCTTCAAGTGATCCTCCTAATTCAGGCTCTCAAAGTACTGAGATTACAGGTGTGAACCACTGCACCTGGCACACACAACCTAGCTGGAGTATCTGAGAGTATAGACATCAGAACTTTTCTTTGCTTGATCTAACTACAGTTTTTTGAAGATTTCATTTAGTGTTATGGTATATTTTGAATGTTTGTATCCCCCTCAAATTTAAATATTAAAAACGTAATCATTGGCTGAGCTCAGTGGCTCAAACCTGTAATCACAGCACTTTGGGAGGCTGAGGTGGGCAGATCACCTGAGGTCAGGAGTTCGAGACAAGCCTGACCAACATGGTGAAACCCCGTCTCTACTAAAAATACAAAAATTAGCTGGGCGTTGTGGTATGCACCTGTAATCCCAGCTACTCAGAAGGCTGAGGGTGGAGAATCACTTGAACCCGGGAGGCAGAGGTTGCAGTAAGCCAAGACTGCACCACCGCACTCCAGCCTAGGCGACAGAGTGAGACTCCATCTCAAAAAAAAAAAAAAAAAAAAAAAGTAATAATCAATTCGATGGTATTATGTGGGGGCATCATGAGACCAAAGCTCTCACTAATGGGATCAGTGCCCTTTAAAAAGAGGCCCTGGAATGCTGCCTGGCCCCTTCTGCCATGTGAGGACACAGTGAGAAGACATCTGTCCATGAAGAAAGCGGGTTTTCACCAGACCCTGAATCTGCTGGCACCTTGATCTTGGACTTCCCAGCTTTCAGAACCATGAGAAATAAATTTATCTTGTTTAGTCATATTGTGAGGTATTTTGTAACAGCAACCTGAATGAAGTAGCTTTAAAAACACCATGCTGATGACAATGACTCCTGAATTTATTTCATAATTCCAGCCCTTTCTCCCACACTCCAGAAGTACATCTATTGATATCTCCACTTGGATGTCTAATAGACAATCTCAACTCCTGATCTCCCATCTCAGTTAAAGGCAACTCCACCCACCAGGTGGTTTCATCAAAAGCCGTGGAGCGAATCCTGGACTCCTATTCTTTTCACAGCCTACATCCAATTCTGGCTCTGTAAAAATCCCATTGGTGCTACCTTCAAAACATATCCAGTGTCTACTTTTGGCTACCTTCACTATTTCCACCCTGGCTGGTGTCACCATAACTGTGTGTGTGTGTGTGTGTGTGTGTGTTTTGAGATGATCTCTTGCTCTGTCACCCAGGCTGGAGTGCAGTGGCTCCATCATAGCTTACTGCAACCTTGAACTCCTGGTCTCGAGTGATCCTCCCGCCTTGGCCTCCCAAAGCACTAGGATCACAGGCATGAACCACCATGCCCAGCTCACTTACTTGATTTTGATGCTCATAATCTATTGTTTGTCTCCTCTCTTCCCTGACTGGAATGTGAGTTCCATGAGAGCCAGAGTCTTCATCTGTTTTGTTCACTGATGTACCACAGGTGGAGAGAACAGAGCATGACATAAAGAGGACCCTCAATAAATATTTATTGAATGCATTAAATCAGTAAGTAGAAAAATCAGGTTGTAAGATTCTCCTGGTAGTGATGATGATGATGATCATGATGATGCTGATGATAGCTATCTTTTATTGAGCACCTACAATGTGCCATTGACAGGCTATGCACTTAATCTCATTTCATCTGCAAAACAACCACCTGGCATAGATACCTTTATTTACCCTATTTTTCAGATGGAGTCTGAGGCACAGAAAATTTCTGTAATGAGGCTGGTCCAAGTGCAGTGGTGTTTACAACTAATAGATCACAACCAGTTACATATCTCTTTGTTCCTTCTCCATTCCCACTGTTTCACTTGACCAGCCTTTAAAACTTTTAAAATATTTTAAAAGAGAGCATTTTTGTAATTTGCCCTAGGTCACCATCACTGGAGGAGGCAGAGCCAAGATTAAACCCAGAGCTGCGTGCTCAACTTCTCCACTATTCTTATGCATTTCTGGAGTGAGTATTAATTGGTGCAGCTTTTCTGGAGGGTAATTTGACCTCAGCTTTAAAACGGATATGTTCATACCTTTTATTGCAGAGAACTACTGACAGATATTCACAAAAGTCTATGCACACCACTGTTAACACAAACAACCAACCAAACAAATAAAAAATCAAGAAGAACCCAAGTTATTCATAGCAGGTACATTCATACAATGGAAAACTATGTAGCTAATAATACAACACGTTAAAAGAATGTAATGACATGGAAAAACCTTCACACCATGTGGTAAGCAGAAACAAAAGAATAACAAGAAACCAGGACATAAAACTGTATACATGTGATGATCTCCCAGTTTAAAAAATTTATGCATAAAAAAACTGGAAGGGAGGGGGCGGAGCAAGATGGCCGAATAGGAACATCTCCAGTCTCCAACTCGCAGCG
>NW_016809444.1:205972-218797 GCF_001698545.2 Rhinopithecus bieti
TATAATAATAATAAAATAAAATAAAATAAAATAAATATACCAAAAAAAAAAAAAAAAAAGTTCAAGTCCAGCCTGGGCAACATAGTGAAAGCCCATCTCAGAAACAAAATGAAACAGAAAAATGAAAGGAAGAAATTTTGTAATTTTTGACAACACAGGTGAACCTAGAGTCAGGTACAGAAAGATACACACATAAGCCAGGTACAGAAAGATACATACTGACTAATCTCACATGTGGACTCTAAAGAAAGTCTCAAACTCACAGATCAGAGAGTAAAATGATGGTTACCAGGGGCTAGGGGAGGTGGGAGTGCATGGGGAAAGGGGAAATTGGTCAAATGGTATGAAGTTTCAGTTAAACAGGAGGAATAAGTTCTAGTGATCTATTGTATAACATGGTGACTATAGTTAATAATAACGAATTATATATTTCAAAATTGCTAGAAGAGTAGATTTTAAATGTTCTCACTACAAAGAAATGATAAGTATTTGAGGTGATGGGTATGTTGATATGTTTGACTTAATCATGCTGCGTGTGTATGAACATATATCATAACATCACATTCTATCCCATAAATGTATAAAATTATTTGTTAATTAAAAATAAAACTAAAAATTAAGTAAATATCATGAAGAATTACATTCTCACCAGCTAATCATTTTTTTTTCAGTCTTCAAGGCCATTATTTCAGGAAATAAAGAAATATGCCATCCTAAAGTAGCTTATAAAGGGCAAATGAGAGTGAGCCTTGGGTGGAGTGTGGCAAGGGGGTGGCAACTGTTTGGAAGCCAGGTGCAGAGGACTCTCTCATGTTTATTTTTCCATGGAATATTTGGTTTCCTCAGCTTGGTCCTTTAGTGTCCCATCTAGCAGCATCTTGGACTCACCAAACACTCTAATTTATAATTATCCAGCATTAAGTTGCTCTTTAGCAACTATTTTTGGTGATTCTGCTCATTGGTGTGATTAATTACACCCTATTAAGAGACCAGTATATATTCTGTGGGAGTGTAACCTCGTCTAATTTGTGGGGAGCAGTTTTCAGCTCAGCCAGCTCAGGAACAATTTAATACTGAATCACCAGCAAAGAATCATTGCTTCTAAAGCAGGCAGCTCAGGATTTGGAAATCTGATGAGGAAAAAATAAAATAAAACTAGAAAATCTAGTTTGGGAGGGGAACAACTCCACCTCTCCAATTAGGTTCTCCTAGGGTTCTCCTGAGGGTAGGTTCACAATTATTTAATGTCATTTGATTCAACTGACACTTATTGACTCCTGCTTTATGTCAGGAGCTGTTTGGGCCACTGGCTCCACATAACACATGGCATTCATTTAGTAAGAATTTGGTGAGCGTCTATTATGTTCCAAGCATATTCTAGGTCTAGATTCTTTTCTTACATCACACCAGAGTAGGAATTTCTGTCTGTTTTGTGCATTGATATAACACAGGAAGCTAGGCCTACAACAATGCTTGGCACATAATAGATGCCCACTAAATTCTTACACACACACACACACACACACACACACACACACACGCACTCCTCCTGATGCTTTTTACCCTGTTCTAGTGGAAAGGAAGAATAACAATAAACCTTATACATAAGCAAATAATCTAGTATATCAGCTGGTGGCAGTGCTACAGAAAATAAGAAAGACAGGCGGAGACACAGACAGAGGGATGAGGGAAGTGAGGAGGCCAGAGCATGCAGGGCCTCTCAGAGTGTTGTAAAACCTTGGGTGCAATAGCACATGTAGAATTCATCACAAAAGCACCATTACTGGGCACCTATTGCATGTCTAATACTGTACATAGTTACTTCTTCACCTACACCATCTCAGCTATTCCTCACAAGGGCCATGTAAGGAAGATTTCCTCACCTTAACTTCACGTACCAGAAACTCCATTATTTAACACGGTTGTATAACTAGTGAGTGTTTGAGTTGGGACCCAGAGCCAGTCTTTCTGTCCCAAAGCCCACACTCTTTCTACCCCATCACACAACCTTGCAAGAAGTGCAATAAAAATGCGATGACCTGGGCAATACTTAGAATAACAAGAATACATCTGCAGCTCCAAATCATCATAACGAGAGCAAACACTTTTCCAGAGCTTCATACATATCAACTCATCTCATCTTCTCCACAACCCTATGAGGGGCCATCAGGATGTTCCTCATTTTGTAGATGAAGAATCTGAGAGGTCAAGTGGCCCGTGTGTCATGCAACTAGTAAATGGTGGATCCAAGCTCTGAGTCAAAGTGGCTGGCTCTGTGTTCATAACAACCACACTCTGTTGATTCATTCATTTATTCAGCATCATTTGTTGAACACTGTGATAGGAAGGATAATTGCTCCCTCAAAATGTTCATATTTTAATCCTGGAACCTGTGAATATGCTATTTATATAGCATGTCTATGAATTTTTCTGAGACCATCTCCTCATCTGCAAAATGGGGATATTGATACATGCTTTACAACTACATATGTATGTTGTATTATGTATCTGTTCTCATACTGTTATAAAGAATACCTGAGACTGGGTAATTTATAAAGAAAAGAAGTTTAATTGGCTCACAGTTCTGCAGGCTGTACAGGCAGCATGATGCTGGTATCTACTTGGCTTCTGGGGAGGACTCAGGAAACTTACAAACATGGCAGAAGGCAAAAGGGAAGCAGGCATGTCTTACATGGCCAGAGCAGGAAGAAGAGAGAGAGAGGGCAAAGGTGCTGTATGCTTTTAAACAACCAGATCTTAACAGAACTCGCTCACTATCATGAGAACAGCACCAGGAGATGGTGCTAAACCATTCCTGAAGGACCACCCCATGATCCAATCACCTCCCACAAGGCCCCACCTCCAACACTGGGGATTACATTTGGACATAAGATTTGGTGGGGACACAGATACAAACCATATCATATGCCTATAGAGTTGTGTAAAAAAAAAAAAAAATCTGTGTCCATAGCTATAATTTAAATGACACTTGTGGGGTTGCTGTATCAACCTGCTATATCTGGTTTTAGATTTCATGCTACAGTAAAGAGTTAAAAAAAATCTTATTTAAGGACCACACAACAAATCAGAATAATATACATATCAATCTCTTACCTTTGGGTATAAAATTATGGGACATTTCCATTTTCTACTTTTTATATTTTGTTAATTAAAATAAAAAATCTTTAATATTTTTGTATGCAGGAAAAAATAAAGATGAAATGAAAATCATAGTAAAGACTCAAATTACACACCTGTCAGGCTTCTTGGGAGCATTAAATAAGCTCTTGGTGCTTGAGAAAGAGCATTAAGGGAGGACGTGGGAAGAGAGAGATGCAGCACTTGAGCCATAAAGTTCAATGCTAATCAATATTGTGGTCATGAACCTGAGATCCTGTAGGATTCTGAAGCAGAGTCTGTTCAGGGTTGGATACTTTCTGGAGTAGTATATTTAATTTTATTCTAATTATTTGGAGGATGGCAAATTCTTTGTAGATAGAATCAGAGTTTTATTTCTCTTGAATCCCTGACAGCTCCTAGGGTAATGCCTAACTACATCATAGTTGCTGAATAAATACTTTTTAACTAATTGATGAATTGAATTTATATTTCATGTACATTACATATAGCAACTTATTGTTGAGTGAACTAGAATACTCCATAATGGAAGTGGACTAGAATGTACTATATTTTACCCTGGTGTTAAAGAACAAGTGCCACTTGGGGCTCATAAAGAACTATTTGAAAAAATTCATTACATCTAAAAATAAACTTGGTAGAAACCCTGCAAATAACTTATGAGGCCGTCAATACCTTGATTCCAAACCAGAAATAGCAGACAGTTTGAGAAAAGAAAATTATAGATCAATTCTATTCATGAACATAGACACAAAAAATTTAAACAAAATATTGGTTAACTTAATCCAGCAATTTATAAAAAAGAATAATAAAACAGCTGTTTGCGACTACTGGTTTAATATTCAAAAATCAAATCATGTGTTACATTGTACTAGCAGTCGAAAGAAGAAAAACCACATGATCATATCAATTGATGTAAAAAAATGCACTTGACAAAATTCAACATCCATTCATAAAAACATTCAGAAAACTAAGAATAGAAACCAATCCAAATTTTGATATCTAATTTTACTAGTTTTAATTATAAACACTCAGCAAACTAGAAAGAGAAGGAAACTTCCTCAATCTGATAAAGGGTATCTACAAAAACCTATGACTGGTATCATACTTAATGTACTTAATGGTGAAAGACAGAATGCTTTCCCTTCAGGATTGGGAACAAGATAAGGTTTTCCATTCTCAATGTTGTTGTTCATCATATATGTTGAAAGGTTCTAGGCAGAGCAACAAGGCAAGAAAAAAAAATAGCCATACAGATTGAAAAGGAAAAAAAAAAAAAGACTGTTTGCAGATGACATGACTGTTTACATAGACATTTCAAGGAATCTGTGGGTTGCTGGCAAGATGGCCAAATAGGAAGAGATCCAGTCTGCAGCTCCCAATGAGACCAATGCAGAAGGTGGGTGATTTCTGCATCTCCAACTGAGGTACCCTGTTCATCTCAATGGGACTGCTTAGGCAGTGGGTGCACCCCACAAAGGGCAAGCAGAAGCAGGGTGGGGTGTTGCCTCACGTGGGAAGTGCAAGGAGTGGGGGAACCTCCCTTTCCCAGCCAAGGGAAGCCATGAGGGACTGTATTATCCAGCTCAGATACTATGCTTCTCCCACATTTTTTGCAATCCACAGACCAGGAGATTCTCTTGTGTGCCTACACCACCAGGGCCCTGGGTTTCAAGCACAAAACTGGGCAGCTGTTTGGGCAGACATCAAGCTAGTTGCAGGAGGTTATTTTTTTTCTTATTTTAATTTTATTTTTTTACCCAAGTGGTGGCTGGAACCCCAGCAAAACAGAACTGTTCACTCCCCTAGAAAGGGGACTGAAGGTAGGGAACCAAGTGGTCTCACCCAGCAGGTCCCACTCCCACAGATCACAGCAAGCTAATAACCACTGGCTTGAAAGTCTCACAGCCAGCACAGCAGTCTGAAGTCAACCTGGGATGATCAAGCTTGGTTGGGGGAGGGGTCTCTGCCATTACTGAGGCTTGAGTAGGCAGTTTTCCCTTGACCATGCTCAAAAGGCCTGGAAGTTCAGACTGGGCAGAACTCAACACAGTGTGGCAAAGCGGCTGTGGCCAGACTGCTGCTCTAGATTCCTCTTCACTGGACAGGGCATCTCTGAAAGAAAGGCAGCAGCCCCCTTCAGGGGCTTATAGATAAAACTCCTATCTTACTGGGACAGAGCACCTGGGGGAAGGAGATGCTGTGGGCATAGCTTCAGTGGACTTAAACATACCTGCCTGCCAGCTCTGAAGAGAGCAGCAAATCCTGACAAAGAGGGTTCTCCCAGCACAGTGCTCAAGCTCTGCTAAGGGACAGACTGCCTACTCAGGTGGGTCCTTGACCCCCATTCCTCCTGACTGGGAGAGACCTCCCAACAGGGATTGACAGACACTTCATACAGGAGAGCTCCAGTTGGTATCAGGCCAGTGCCCCTGTGGGATGAAGCTTCCAGAGGAAGGAGCAGGCAACAATCTTTGCTATTCTGCAGCCTCCACTGGTGATACACAGGCAAATAGAGTCTGGAGTGACCTCCAGCAAACTGCGACAGACCTGCAGAAGAGGTGCCTGACTGCTAGAAGAAAAACTAACCAACAGAAAGCAATAACATAAACATCAACAAAAGGAATCCCCAAAGAGAAACTCCATCCAAAGGTCATCAACCTTAAAGATCAAAAGTAGATAAATCCACAAAGATGAGGAAAACCAGCACAAAAGGCCGATAATTCCAAAAACCAGAATGCCTCTTCCCCTCCATATGATTGCAACTCCTCTCCAGCAAGGGCACAAAACTGGAGAGAGAATGAGTTTGACAAGTTGACAGAAGTAGGCTTCAGAAGGTGGGTAATAACAAACTCCTCTGAGCTAAAGGAGCATGTTCTAACCCAATGCAAAGAAGTTAAGAACCTTGACAAAGGGTTAGATGAACTGCTAACTATAATAACCAGTTTAGAGAAGAACATAAATTACCTGATGGAGCTGAAAAACACAGCACGAGAACTTCGTGAAGCATACACAAGTATCAACAGCTGAATTGATCAAGCAAAAGAAAGGATATCAGAGATTGTAGATCAGCTTACTAAAATGAGGCATGAAGACAAGATTAGAGAAAACAGATTGAAAAGAAATGAACAAAGCCTCCAAGAAATATGGGACTACGTGAAAAGACCACACCTACGATTGATTGGAGTCACTGAAAGTGATGGGGACAATCGAACCAAGTTGGAAAACACACTTCAGGATATTATCCAGGAGAACTTCCCCAACCTAGCAAGACAGGCCAACATTAAAATTCAGGATGTACAGAGAACACCACAAAGATACTCCTCAAGAAGAACAACTCCAAGACACATAATTGTCAGATTCTCCAAGGTTGAAATGAAGGAAAAAATGTTAAGGGCAGCCAGAGAGAAATGTCAGGTTACCTATAAAGGGAAGCCCATCACACTAATGGTGAATATCTCTGCAGAAACCCTACAAGCCAGAAGAGAGTGGGGGCCAATATTCAACATTCTTAAAGAAAAGAATTTTCAGCCCAGAACTTCATATTCAGCCAAACCAAGTTTCATAAGTGAAGGAGAAATAAAACTCTTTACAGACAAGCAAATGCTGAGGGATTTTGTCACCACCAGGCCTGCCTTATAAGAGCTCCTGAAGGAAACAGTAAATATGGAAAAGAAAAACCGGTACCAGCCACTGCAAAAACACACCAAAATATAAAGACCAAGGACACTATGAAGAAACTGCATCAACTAATGTGCAAAATAACCAGCTAGCATTATAATGACAGGATTAAATTCACACATAGCAATATTAATCTTAAATGTAAATGGGCTAAATGCCCCAATTAAAAGACACGGACTGGCAAATTAAGCTCAAAATATAGAGATGGAGGAATATTTACCAAAAAAATGGAAAGAAAAAAAAAAAAAAAAAAAGCAGGGGTTTCAATCCTAGTCTCTGATAAAACAGACTTTAAACCAACAAAGACCAAAAAAGATAAAGAAGGGCATTACATAATGGTAAAGGGATCAATGCAACAGGAAGAGCTAACTATCCTAAATACATATGCAACCAATACAGGAGCACCCAGATTCATAAAGCAAATTCCTAGAGACCTACAAAGAGACTTAGACTCCCACACAATAACAGTGGGAGACTTTAACACTCCACTGTCAATATTAGACAGATCAACAAGACAGAAAATTAACAAGGATATTCAGAACTTGAACTCAGCACTGGACCAAGTGGACCTAATACATATCTACAGAACTCTCCACCCCAAATCAACAGAATATACATTCTTTTCAGCACCACATAGCAGTTATTCTAAAAAATGACTACATAATTGGAAGTAAAACACTCCTCAGCAAATGCAAAAGAATGGAAATAATAACAAACAGCCTCTCCAACCACAATGCAATCAAATTAAAACTCAGGATTAAAAAACTCACTCAAAACCACACAACTACATGGCAACTGAACAACCTGCTCCTGAATGACTACTGGGTAAATAATGAAGTGAAGGCAGAAATAACGATGTTCTTTGAAACCAGTGAGAACAAAGACACAACATACCAGAATCTCTGGGACACAGCTAAAACAGTGTTTAGAAGGAAACTTATAGCATTAAATGCCCACATCAGAAAGTAGGAAAGATCTAAAATTGACACCCTACCATCACAATTAAAATAACTAGAGAAGCAAGAGCAAACACATTCAAAAGCTAGCAGAAGGCGAGAAATAACAGATCAGAGCAGAACTGAAAGATATAGAGACATGAAAAACCTTTCAAATAATCAATAAATCCAGGAGCTTGTTTCTTTGAAAAGATTAACAAAACAGATAGACAGCTAGCCAGACTAATAAAGAAGAAAAGAGAGAAGAATCAAATAGACACAATAAAAAATGATAAAGGGGATAGCACCACCGATCCCACAGAAATACAAACTACCATCAGAGAATACTATAAACACCTTTACACAAATACACTAGAAAATCTAGAAGAAATGGATAAATTCCTGGATAAATTCCTAGGCACATACACCCTCCAAGACTAAACAAGGCAAAAGTTGAATCCCTGAATAGACCAATAACAACTTCTGAAATTGAGGCAGTAATTAATAGCCTACCAACCAAAAAAAAATCCCAGGACCAGATGGATTAACAGCTGAATTCTACCAGAGGTACAGAGAGGAGCTGCTACCATTCCTTCTGAAACTATTACCAACAATAAAAAAAAGAGGGATTCTGCCAAATTCATTTTATGAGGCCAGCATCATCCTAAATCCAAAACCTGGCAGAGAAACAAAATAAAAAGAAAATTTCAGGCCAATATCGCTGATGAACATTGATGCGAAAATCCTCAATAAAATACTGGCAAACTGAATCCAGCAGCACATCAAAAAACTTACCCACCAAGATCAAGTCAGCTTTACCCCCAGGATGCAAGGTTGGTTCTACATACACAAATCATTAAACATAATCCATCACATAAACAGAACTAATAACAAAAATCACATGATTATCTCAATAGATGCAGAAAAGGCCTTCAATAAAATTCAACACTCCTTCATGCTAAAAAGACTCAATAAATCAGGTATTATTGGAACATGTATCAAAATAGTAAGAGCTATTTATGACAAACCCATAGCCAATATTATACTGAATGGGCAAAAACGGGAAGCATTCACTTTGAAAACAGGCACAAGGCAAGGATGCCCTCTCTCACCACTCCTATTCAACATAGTATTGGAAGTTCTGGCCTGAGCAGTCAGGCAAAAGAAATAAAGGGTATTCAAATAGGAATAGACGAAGTCAAATTGCCTCTCTTTGCAGGTGGCATGATTATATACTTAGGAAACCCATTGTCTCAGCCCCAAAATTCTTTAAGCTGATAAACAACTTCAGCAAAGTATCAACATGCAAAATCAACGTGCAAAAATCACAAGCATTCCTATACACCAATAATAGACAAGCAGAGAGCCAAATTATGAGAGAACTCCCATTCAAAATTGCTACAAAGAAAATAAAATACCTAGGAACACAACTTACAAGGGACTTGAAGGACCTCTTCAAGGAGAACTACAAATCAATGCTCAAGGAAATGAGAGAGGAAACAAACAAATAGAAAAACATTCTGTGCTCATGGATAACAAAAATCAATATGATGAAAATGGCCATACTGCCTAAAGTAATTTATAGATTCAATGTTATTCCCATCAAGCTACTATTGACTTTCTTCACAGAATAAGAAAAAACTACTTTAAATTTCATATGAAATGAAAAAAGAGCCCATATAGCCAAGTCAATCCTAAGCAAAAGGAACAAAGCTGGAGGTATCACGCTACCTGACTTTTAACTATACTACAAGGCTACAGTAACCAAAACAGCATGGTATTGTTACCAAAACAGAGATATATACCTAATGCATGTGGAGCTTAAATGGAACCGAACAGAGGCCTCAGAAATAACACCACACATCTACAACCATCTGATCTTCGACAAACCTGACAAAAACAAGCAATGGGGAAAGGATTCCCTATGTAATAAATGGTACTGGGAAAACTGACTAGCCATATACAGAAAACTGAAACTGAACCCCTTCCTTACTCCTTATACAAAAAATTAACTCATGATGAATTAAACACTTAAACATAAAACCTAAAACTATAAAAATCCCAGGAGAAAATCTAGGCAATACCATTGAGGACATAGGCATGGCAAAGACTTCACGACTAAAACACCAAAAGCAATTGCAACAAAAGTCGAAATTGACAAATGGGATCTAATTAAGCTAAAGAGCTTCTGCACAGCAAAAGCAACTATCATCAGAGTGAACAGGCAATCTACAGAATGGGAGAAAATTTGTGCAATTTAATCCTCTGACAAAGGGCTAATATCCAGAACCTACAAGGAACTTAAACAAATTTACAAGAAAAAAAAAACAAACCCATCAAAAAGTGGGCAAAGGATACGAACAGATACTTCTCAAAAGAAGACATTTATGAGGCCAACTAACATATTTTAAAAAGCTTATCATTATCACTTATCATTAGAGAAATGCAAATCAAAACCACAATGAGATACCATCTCACATCAGTTACAATGGCAATCATTAAAAAGTCTGGAAACAACAGATGCTGGTGAGGATGTAGAGAAATAGGAAGACTTTTACATTGTTAGTGGGAGTGTAAATTAGTTTATTCATTGTGGAAGACAGTGTGGTGATTCCTCAAGGATATAGAACCAGAAATACCATTTGACCCAGCAATCCTGTTACTGGGTATATACCCAAAGGAGTATAAATCACTCTACTGTAAAGACACATGCACACGCATGTTTATTGCAGCACTATTTACAATAGCAAAGACTTGGAACCAATCCAAATGTCTATCAGTGATAGACTGGATAAAGAAAATGTGGCACACATACACCATGATACTATGCAGCCATAAAAAAGGATGAGTTCATGTCCTTTGCAGGGTCATGGATGACGCTGGAAACCATCATCCTGAGCAAACTAACACAGGAATGGAAAACCAAACATTGCATGTTCTCACTCATAAGTGGGAGCTGAACAATGAGAGCACATGGACATTGGGAGGGGAACAGCACACACTGGGGCCTATTGGGGGGTGGGGATAAAGGGGAGGGCAAGCATTAGGACAAATACCTAATGCATGTGGAGCTTAAAACTGAGATGATTGGTTGATAGGTGCAGCAAACCACCATAGCGCATGTATGCCTATGTAACAGACCTGCACTTTAAGCACATGTATCCCAGAGCTTAAAGTAAAATTAAAAATAAAAAAGAAAGTTCAAGGATTCTGATAACAACAATAACAACAAAATCCAAGAACTAATAAGTGAGTTTGGCAAGTTTGCAGGATGCAAAATAAACACACAAAAGTCAACTCTATTTCTTTATTTTAGCAATGAACAACTGGAAATCAAAACTCTAAAAAAATACCATTGACAATAGTTACTCCCAAAATAAAACACTTAGGTATAAATCTAACACCACAGGACATGTATGATGATCACTACAAAACACAGATGAAAAAGAAATCAAAGAAAACCTAAATAAATGGAAAGACATACCATGCTCATGGATTGCAAGACTCAATATAGTAAAGATGTCAATTGTCTCCAATTGATGTGCAGATTTAATGTCATTTCAATCAAAATTGTAACAGAATTACTAAAAAGATAGAGACAAGCTGATGCTAAATTTTATATGGGGAGGCAAAAAAGTAAGATAGCCAAAACAATTCTGACAAAGAAGAAAAAGTTTAGAGAAATCATACTATCCAATTTTAATACTTACTCCAAAGCTATAGTCATCAAAGCAGTGAAGCAATTGTGAGTACTAGCAAAGAGAGACACATAGCTCAATAGAAAAGAAATGAGAGTTTAGAATTAGACTCACACAAATATATCTAACTGGTTTTTCACAAAGGCAATTCAAAGGAGAAAGGACAGCCTTTTAACAAATGCAGTTTGGACAAGTGAATATATGTAGAAAGAAAGAAAGAAAGATGAAAGGAAGAAAGAAAAAAGAAAGAGAAAGAAAGAAAGGAAGAGAAAGAGAGAGAGAGAAAGGAAAGAAAGGAGAAAGAGATAAAGAAGAAAGAAACAGAAAAAACTTTAACCTAACCATCACAGCTTACATAAAAGTTAAAAATATTCATAAATCTAAATGTAAAACTTAAAACTACAAATTTAGCCTTCAGTGGAATAGATCGAAAAAGTTAGATCCTTTCAGTTCATTACATTTTCAAGAAAAGTAATTAAATTAACTAGGCATGGTGGCACACGCCTGTAATCCCAGCTATTTGGGAGGCTGAGGCTGGAGAATTGCTTGAACCTGGGAGGCAGAGGTTGCAGTGAGCCGAGATTGCGCCACTGCACTCCAGCATGCACGGCAGAGCGAGGCTCCATCTCAAAAAAAAACAAAAAAAAAAGAAAAGAAAATTTAGCAAAAAGGCAATCTCCCCTTTAATTTAATGGAACAATCAGAAGTAAAAGGAAAGAAAACTCTGGGAAAACAAAATTGGTGAATCACATGGAGAAATGTGGCCTGGGTTATCTACCTGGGAACACGAATCCCCAGAAATAGCAGTGTCTTGACAGCCTTTGAACTCATTTATTCATTCACCAAATATTTACTGAGCCCCTTATATCTGAGATGCTAAGTACACAACAGTAAACAAAAGATAACCCATCTTGTTCCGTACCCATGGAGATTACACTGAAGCAGGGGAAATAGGCTTTAGACAAATACTAATAAGCACATAGTAAGAACTTGTGATAAGTGCTATGAGAGAAACAACAGGGTAAAAAAGTAACTAGGTGAGGTGATGGATGTGTTAGTTTGCTATGAAATTGTCCATATTTGGCCTTTTTTTTTTTTTTTTTTTTTTTGAGATGGAGTCTCTCTCTGTCACCCAGGCTGGAGTGCAATGGCGCTATCTTGGCTCACTGCAACCTCCGCCTCCTGGGTTCAAGCAATTCTCTGCCTCAACCTCCCTAATAGCTGGAATTACAGCCACAGGACACCACACCCAATGTAGTTTTAATAGAGATGGGGTTTTGCCATGTTTGCCAGGCTGGTCTCGAACTCCTGACCCACCTCAGCCTCCCAAAGTGCTAGGATTACAGGTGTGAGCCACCATGACCAGCAACTCC
>NW_016809444.1:218988-238316 GCF_001698545.2 Rhinopithecus bieti
TTTTTTGAGATGGAGTCTCTCTCTGTCACCCAGGCTGGAGTGCAATGGCGCTATCTTGGCTCACTGCAACCTCCGCCTCCTGGGTTCAAGCAATTCTCTGCCTCAACCTCCCTAATAGCTGGAATTACAGCCACAGGACACCACACCCAATGTAGTTTTAATAGAGATGGGGTTTTGCCATGTTTGCCAGGCTGGTCTCGAACTCCTGACCCACCTCAGCCTCCCAAAGTGCTAGGATTACAGGTGTGAGCCACCATGACCAGCTGGCTTTTTTTTTTTTCCTACAAAGATGGGAATTTCATATTATTTGGTCTAACAGATTTGGCAGGACGGGTGAAGGAGTTGGAGGGAGGTGTTAGGAATAAGAATGACCCCCATGTTTCTGGCTTTAGCAGCAGAGCATGTGGAAGTGCCTTTATTGAGATGGGGAAGACTGGGAGAGGGACAGGTGCTGGGGTGTGGGGGTTGGTAGAAGAAGCTCAGTTGGCAGATGTGAGGTTTGTGATATCTGTGTGAAGTCCAAGTAGAGATGTCCATGAGGCAGTTGGTATAGGATTTGGGAGCTCAGCGGAGAGTTCTAGCTAAGACACACATTTGGGAATTTTAGCATATTAGATGATACTGAAATATGTGGGAATGGATACATGCATCTATAAGAAAGTTTAAAATGAGGAGAGAAGAGGGCCCAGCAGCTCCAATATCTGGAGACTGGGTATAGGAGGAGGAGCAGCAAGAAACTGGAGAATGTGTCAGAGCTGTAGGAGGAAAACCACGAGAGTGCAGCATATGAAGGCCAAAAGAAGAGCATGAGTCAACAAAAAAGAGAGAACGGTAGATTGTGTTGGATGCTCCTGAGGGGTCTAGCAAGAGAAGGCATTGATTATTTGTTGTTTAAACTCCAGGTTAAGGCCAGGCATGGTGGCTCACACCTGTAATCCCAGCACTTTGGGAGATTGAGGTGAGTGGATCACTGGAGCTCCGGAATTTGAGACCTGCCTGGGCAACATGGTGAAACCCCATCACTATAAAAAAAATACAAAAATTAGCTGGGTGTGGTTGCACACACCTCTAGACCCAGCTACTCGGGAGGCTGAGGTGAGAGGAATTACTTGAGTGCAGGAGGTGGAGGTTGCAGTGAGCTGAGATTGCACCACTGGATTCCAGCCTGGGCAACAGAGCAAGACTATGTCTCTAAATTAATTAATTAATTAATTAATTAATTAAAATCCAAGTTGAGAAAACATAACTGCTA
This sequence comes from Rhinopithecus bieti, assembly GCF_001698545.2. Taxonomy (NCBI): domain Eukaryota; kingdom Metazoa; phylum Chordata; class Mammalia; order Primates; family Cercopithecidae; genus Rhinopithecus; species Rhinopithecus bieti. The sequence goes on from NW_016809444.1 coordinate 220,241, forward strand.
CTCTATAAAACACAGATTTGGTAACACCACTGAAAAGAAACCTACTATTGCTGTGAATGGATATAACAATATAAACACATACATTGTGTTTGCTCTGTGTCAGGCACTGCTCTGAGTATTTCTTATATATTCACTCATTTAATCCTCACCACTCCCAGTTTACAAACAGGACAAAAGTAAATAACTTGTCCCATGTCAAAGGGCTAAATGTAATGGAGCTGGAATTAAATCCAGGCATTCTAGCTCTGGGGTTAGTGCTATTAACACTCTCATGAATGATTGACAGAGATTCCTTAACAAACTTGAAAGTTGTCATTTGAAATATAGAATGTCACTGCTGAAGCATTCAGACAGCTGCCAAAGGTGAAACAGTTTCAGTTTAGAATTTTAGTGGATTTGCTATAAGGACATGTTTGTGTGTGTCCATGTGTTTTAAGTTCTCTAATCCTGGGCAGACCTATTGCCATATGTGGTAGATTGTTTCAGAGATGCTTACAACAGTCTCTCCCATCCAGCATGCCCTTAGCCTCTCCTCCATCAAGAGGAAGGGCCTATTCCTTTCCCCTTAAATCTGGGCTGCCCTTTGTGACTTGCATCAGTTGATTTAAACAGGCTGGAAATGATGTTCTTGGACTGCCAAGGCCTGGCCTCAAGAAGCTTTTAGTTAATTTGTTTGTTTGTTTATTTTTTGTGTTTTGTTTGAAACAGAGTCTCGGTCTGTTGCCCAGGCTGGAGTGCAGTGGTGCGATCTTGGCTCACTACAACAACCTCCTCCCAGGTTCAAGTGATTCTTGTGCCTCAGTCCCCCGAGTAACTGGGATTGTAGGTGCCTGCCACCATGCCCAGCTAATTCTTGTATTTTTAGTAGAGATGGGGTTTCACCATATTGTCCAGGCTGGTCTTGAACTCCTGACCTCAAGTGATCTGCCCACCTTGGCCTCCTAAAGTACTGGAATTATAAGGATGAGCCACCATGCCCGGCCAAGAAGGTTTTAGTTTCTGTTTTCATTTAGGAAAAGCAGCCACCATGTAAAGAACTCAAGGCTCTTCTGCTGGAGGGAAAAACATCTGAAAAGGAAGGCCCTGGAGGATGAGACAAAATGAATCCAGAGAGGTCACAGGAAGAAAAACCAAGGCGTCTCAGTTGAAAGTCAACACCACAGCCCAAGATAGATGAGTGAGGTTGTCTTGGATCTCCAGCCCAGCGAAATGCCAGCTGAGGACAGCTGTGTGAGTGAACCAGCAAACACCATGTAAAGCAGTCTTTATGCTGAGCTTGGCACAACCTCCTGACTCACACAATCCTGAACAATAAGAAATGATTGTTGTTAAGTTTTAGGGTGGTTTGTCTTGCCACAATGCGTAACAGATAAATTTGATCTCAATCCTCTCTCTATGTTCCTGTGAAGAAGAATGTTAAAGTCAAGGAAGAGCCTTTTACTTTGACTCTCAAGTCTACAAGACCTTCAAGGCCTAGGTTAGATCCTCTTTCCTCTGTCTCCACTTGGCTTCATGTACCCAATAAAAAAAATTTGGTGTCCTCAGACACCAAAATGTCAGTGGATTTCTTTGGGTCATGTAGTTATAGGTAATTTCCTGTATTTTTCAATTTTTCTAGAGTTAGCAAAAATTATTTTAATAATGAGGAAAGATATACCAAAACTCCTTTTCACAACCATGGCAGCACGGCAACCACTGTTTGTGGGTTGCACAGCAGCCACTCCCAGACTTTGTCTTTCTTCCCAAAGAGCCTGAAAGAACCAGGTGCTCATCTTCCCAGTCTCCTTTGGTGCTAGAGGCAGTCATGCAATCAAATACCAACAAGATGCCAGTAGATACAAAGGTAAGTCTGCTGAGAGGCTTCTGACCAAGTTTTCCTTCTTGGGAAGGAAAGAAGGAAGGAAGGAGACCTCTCTCTTGTTTTGCTCCTTCTGTGCCCTGCATTTGGTTGTGGACACGTAAGATTGTGATGTTTGGAGCTCTGTAGCCATTTTGCAACCATAAGGCAATGGGTTTACAGTTGAAAAAACTAAAGAAAACAATCTACTCAAAAATAAAAAGGAGGAAAGAAACAGAGATTGAAAAGCACTTGGCTTCTTGATATCATCACTGGTTGCTGAACCAACCCTGAAACTTCCTGTCTATTGACTACCTGTTAACTAATTGACAAACGTCCATATAGTTTAAACCAGCGTTCGATTTTTTTTTTTTTTTTTTTTTAACTCACAGCTGAAAGCATCCTAGCTAATACAGCAACTCTCTGGGTATTGAACATTCTCTTACTGGTACAATCGCCCCTTCAGTATACATGAGGGATTGATTTTAGGACCACTGCATATACCAAAATCTGTATATACTCAAGTCCTTCAGTCAGTCCTGTGGAACCTGTGCATGCCAAAAGGTAGCCCTCCATATACACAGCTTTCGCATCCTTCCAGTACTGTAGTTTTGGCCAACGTTTGGATGAAAAAAAAGAAACCTATGTATATGTGGACGTACATAGTTCAAATCTGTGTTGTTCAGGGATCAACTGCACTCAGTTTTCCCATGCAGCTAAATTCAATTCTTCCCACTGTAAATTAATCCTTTTCCCTCCTTTTTGTCTCAGTGGAGACAAGACTTGCTGCTTATCAATCTTTGCAGTAGAGGGAATTCTGTGGCAGGCAGCCATCAGACTTGAACTGCAATATCGGGTCTTCCTGGCTTTCCAGCTTGTGGGCCCGCCTTCGTAATCATGTGAACCATTTCCTTAAAATCAATCACCCCCCGTGACTTATTTATATATATATATATATATTTATATGATCTGTTTCTCTGGGGAACCCTGACTAATACAATGATCTAAACCAATTTTCTGTTTTGATTTTAGCTTTGTATTATGGTAATTTGTTATCTATACAAAAATCGACAAAATAGAATTAAAAACTCCCATGCACCTAGCACTCAGCTTCAACAACGGTTAATTTGCAACTTTCTTTCTCCTGTTATACTCCCTCCCACTTAACTACCTCCCATATTATTTCCAGGTCAACCCCCAGACATTGTATCATTTCACCAATATACCTTTCTGTATGCATTACTAGAAACTAATGACTTTTAAAAATATAACCACAATACCATTTGCACACTTAAAAATAATTCCTTTATATCATCAAATATTCCATCATGTTTAAATTTCCACCAATTATCTATCTTTTAAAAATTGGGGCTGAGAGTGGTGGCTCATGCTTGTAATCCCAGCACTTTGAGAAGCCAAGGTAGGTGGATCACTTGAGCCCAGGAGTTCAAGACCAGCCTGTGCAACATGGTGAAACCCCATCTCTACTGAAAATACAAAACATTTAGCTGGGAGAGTAGTGGTGTGCACCAGCTATTTGGGAGGCTGAGGTGGGAGGATCACCTGAGCCCAGGAGGTCAAAGCTGCAGTGAGCTGAGATTGTGCCACTGTACTCCAGCCTGGGCTACCAGAGTGAGACCCTGTCTCAAAAAAAAAAAAAGAAAAAAGTTATACTATGTATTGTTTTTCAAAGTTAATACAGAAGTAGGACATACTCATTGAAGAAGTTTTGGAAAACATGAGAAAGCACATAGAATAAAAATGAAAATCACCTGCAGTCCCCACCAGCCTATAAGGTGCCATTGTATGATTAGAAAAAGATGGACCTTTCCAGAAGGAACAGCCTGTGCCAAGATGCCAGCCACCGCTTATTGTCTCAAGTGGTACCCTTGCATCCTGCACAAACTGGGCCATTTTACACTCATGGCCCTGAGTATTCCACCAGCGTTTACATTTTGAAGTAGAGCCTTCCAGATTGTTTATGGATATAGGCATAATTTTTGTATAATCAGTTCCATACTATACATTCTATTTTGTAAACAGCTTTTTTTTCACTTAATAACAGACCATAAACATTTTCCCATGTCACGAAATTTCTTCCCAAGCATGACTTTCTGTGGCTACACAGGTTGCCGTGTATGACTATACTATAATTGGTGTAGCCAGTGACCAGCTGTTTAAACCTATTGCCCTTGGAGTGCAACGCTTATCTTAATACACAGGCAAGAACATTATGTTCTTTTTGGTAGGAACATTAAAGCATGCAGGGAGTTTCTGCACATGGATTGCATGATTATGAGGTTTTAAATTGGTTCCACGCATTGGTTTGGGAAGACAGAGAAAGTATGCTTCCACTTAGTGCAACTCATGCCTTGTGGGGTGGAGAGAACTGTCTCTTGATGCATTTAGATTCTTGGCTCTTCCATGGTAAACAAGAAGCTTCAGCCAGGGGCGGTGAGGCACAAAAATGGAACATATTTATTTGTATGGTTATTCCCAAAGTGATGCAACCAGGAGACCTAGGGCTTGGGGAGCCAACCTCAGCTGATGTGTGAGGCTGGCAGAAGGCCACAGGCATGAGGGTTCTCTTGGATTGGCATTGCCGGGTGTCAGGGCATGAACACAGCTCTCCCTGGATGCAAAAACCTGCTGATTGTCTTGTAAGAAACATCATCACAGGCTCAAGGAGTTGACTAATGGATTCTCAGAAAATTGCCAGCTCATAATCTCTGTGTCTTGAGAATTGGGATAAACATTGAGGTCAATTGCAAAGCCCTATTTGCCCAAACCCACAGCCCACAGTCAGTCCAAAACCAGAACCCTAGTGTTTTCTATGCCAGTTCTTATCATTTTTTCTGAATCCACAAAACTAAATGGCTCAGTTTAATGAAGGCATTTAGACTGGGGGAGGTTACAGGGCAGATGCAAAGCAGGAATTCCTAACCCCAGAGGCCACTCCTAAGGGTCACGGTATTTGGTAAGTGTGTTGAAATCCCTCAGATGGGAAGGCCACATACATGAAATCATCAGAAGGATGATTTCACATTAATTCACAAATTATACTTTAGGAGGAGAGGAGTCCATATCACAGGGCCTTGAGGGAAGGCTTTTCTCAGGTAACAGGAGACACAGAACATCAAGTTCTTCTCAGAGATGACTCACATATTAAACACGACTTGGTAGATACTCTTGAATCTGAAACCCACAATGAGCTGTCTCTCATCACTTCCAAGGAACCGCATTTTCTAGAATTTCACCCAGTTCTTGTATCAGAGATGCTATTGGATGGTATGAGTTTTCTAGGACTGCTGTAACAAAATGCCACAAACTGGGTGGCATAAAACAACAGAAATTCCTTCTCTCACAGTTCTGGATGTTAGAAGTCTAAAAGCAAGATGGTGGGCAGGGCCATACTTCCTCCAAAACCTCTAGGGGAGGATCCTTCCTTGCCTCTTCCAGTCCATGGAGGCTTCATCTGGGTATTCCCTGGCTTCTGGTTGCATAGCCCTAATCTCTGCCTCCTTCGTCATATGGGCTGTCTTCCCTCTGTGTATGTGTGTGTCCAAATTTCCCTCTCATTATAAGGAAACCAGTCATACTGGGTTAGGGTCCGCTCTAATGACCACATTCCAACTTGATTGCATCTGCAAATACCTTATTTCTGAATAAGGTCATATTCACAAGTACCAGGACTTGGGATTTCAATGTGCCTTTTTAGAAGACACAGTGTAACCCATGACAGCTGGAAAGTCAAAGGTCCAGAATTATAGATACAGCTGCATCACCAACTGCTGTGTAATCCTAAGCAAACTGCTTTTCATCCCTGGACCCAGATATCCTCGTCTGTCCCCACAACTACCCTCATGACTTGCAGATTCAATTTCTTTCAGATCAGTCAAAGGGAATAGACTCATTGTAGAAAGGGTCTATCAGGCGGGAGCAGCATCACAATGCTGGCAGGCAATGCCAGGACTGGTGTGGAGGGGTCTGCATGATGGCCCGGGTGTGCCAAGTGGAGAATGAAGGGCACCAGGATACCCCCAGCAGTCTCTGGCAAGGCCTTTTGTGGTGCCAGCAGCCACGCTATACACTAAAGAGCAACCAGCCAAATTGCCATGCTCCTTCCCCCGGCCCCGTAGGCAGCCAACCCCTGGGACAGCAGTCATGATACTCAGTTCTAAGGCCCAACGAGCACAGCCAACAGCCTTTGGTTTCCAGAGCTCATTATGAAACTGGCACTAGCAGGTGAAGACCCGGTTGGCTTGAACAACTAGTGTAATCAATCCAGACTAAATGTACCTCCCCTTGGTCCAGCTTAAATATTTAGACAGCCACAATGCCTGTGTGCAGAGGCAGTGAGTGGGTGAGAAGGTTTTAGCTCTGGTGAGGCTGAAGGGACTTGACATGTTATTGAATCAAGGGCTGTAGAAGGTGAAGCTGGGGCCGCCACACATTCCAGGAATGCGGATGTAGCACTCTCAGTGTGTATCTGAGGTTGACAGGGTTTGACAGTCTCCATCTGGGAACAATAACTGCGAGCAGCAGGCCAGGCCATACTAAGGGCTGCTCTGCCTCCCTCCTGGCTCTGCCCCTCGACTCTGGCTCTGCGCTGTGCACTCTGAGATGGATAGTGAAGGGGAAGTCCATGTCCCATGGTCCCCTGCAGCACTGGGCTGCATGCAGGAGCCCTGGAGAAGCCAGGGGTGGGGGCCAGCCTCACTGAATGCTTGCAATTCCAGGAGCAGCGGGCTGAGGACAGAATCCATTTCCTCCCTCTGGGAGACCTGAGTGGAATGCCACAGGGGAAGGCAATTTGGGATGCCGACTGATCACCCAGCCAGCTGCAAGGTCTCCTAGCATCGGGTGGAGAAGCCAGGGGGTGGCAATGTGTTTACGTCACATTTAATACCTTGGGCTGTCTTTGTGTGAATGGGGGAAGGGAGGAGGCTTTCATCTGTGAAGTTCAAAGTACTGTTCACAAACTACCTCTGCTAATCCTCACTCTGATCTGAATTTTGTTGTGTAGTTAAACTGATTACAAGAATTTGGTGGATGGGGATAGGCTGGGCCTCTGGGACAGACTTCCCCATGCTTGGTTCCCACGTGGCCATGCAGTGAGGTGGGGGGAGAGGGTTTATGGTGCAAAGATTGCTGGAGCAGGAAGGAAGACCTCAAGACCACATCACACAGCCCAGTAGTATCCTGCTCTATACGGGTGACACTGACTGCAGGGAATGTGATGAGACATACTTTCCTGAGCTCCGGAATGACGATCTCTGCCTACTTTCTGGACATGTCCACAGGTCTTTCAAGCACAGCCTGTCCAGAACTTAACTCAGTATCTTTCCCTATCTGGCTTTCTCCCTGCAGTACTGCCCTTAGCCTGGGCTTCTGGGACCCTGTCCTGGGGGACATCGAGGCCCCTATTCTGTTCTCTTCTGGCTGTGTCCCTTTCCACAGGGACATCCCATCACAGCCCACACCAACCCCTCAACTATGCTTACGCTCCAGGACCCCAGAATTCCCTGCCCAAACAGCTCCAGGCTTCTTCCAGGGCCTATGCAGGCCTCTGGCACTGGTTTGTCCTCTGAAGGGTGCCATCTGCTGCAGGGGCAGTTCTTAGTGTGGATGGGGCATTGGCGGAACTTGGCTATGCAGACTGGAGTGCCACTTGTTGGTCTCCTCATGGTGCAGGAAGAGGGGCAGGCTTTGGGTCACTGGCCTCCATGGGTAGTGTGGTCCCAGGTCCTGGCCTGTCCCCCTGTGTTATCCAGCTCTGTGACATATCAACATCATATTTAAACCCCTCCTGCCATCTTGACCAGATCATCCTGATTAGCCAGTTACTAACTTCTCTTGGTGCCACCTCCACAACAGCTTTTGGGCACACTCCCTTCTCTCCACCCATGCTGCCTCGGCCTCTCCTCTGTTCTCCTGGGTGAAGCAAAATAACAGCCTCCTCCCTGGCCTCCCTGCCTCTACACCTGTCCCTCCCCAGTTCATTCTCTGCACTGTGGCCAGATGATCTTTTGTCCTCTAATCTTGTGACTTCATTGTTATTCACAATTGGAATAACTTCTACTTGACCTTCAGCTCCCAACTTGGAGGTCAAAGACCTACCAGTGAGGTACTGGGGAGCTTCACACACCACCCCTCAGCACCCTACACCATGCATGTGCATTGTCTATGACCCCCACTGGACTGTGAGCACCACGAGGGCAGTGTCGTTGCTTATGTTGGTTCTTGGGATCACAGTGTCCAATGTAATGCCTTGGGTAGGTTAGATGTTGTGATGGTTATTGTAAACATCGACTTGACTGAATTAAGCAATATCTACAAACTTGGTAAAGCATAATTTTGGGTGTGTCTGTGGGGATGTGTCCAGAGGAGATTAGCATGACAGTCTGAGCAGACTGAGTGGGGAAGATTTGCCCTCAGTGTGGTGGGCACCATCAATTGTCTGGGGACCCAGACAGAACAAAAACAGAGATGAGGCGAATGTGTCCATCCAGCTGCTAGAGCTGGTTACACCCTCCTTCTCCTGTCCTGGGTTACACCCTTCTTCTCCTGTCCTGGGTTACACCCTCCTTCTCCTGTCCTGGGTTACACCCTCCTTCTCCTGTCCTGGGTTACACTCTTCTTCTCCTGTCCTTGGACAACAACTCCAGGCTCTCTAGCCTTTGGACTCCAGGACTTACATCAGTGAACCCCTGAGTTCTCATTCCTTTAGCCTCAAACTGAGAATTACACCACCTACTTCCCTGGTTCTGAGGCCTTCGAACTTGAGCTGAGCCATAAGGTCAGCTTCTCAGCATCCAGTGTCTTCAGCTTACAGATGGCCTGTTATGGAGTTTCTCAGCCTCCATAATTATGTGAGCCAATTCCCCTAATAAATTCCCTCTTAGCCAAGCGCAGTGACTCATGCCTGTAATCCCAACACTTTGGGATGCCAAGGCAGGAGGATTACTTGAGGCCAGGAGTTTGAGACCAGCCAGGGCAACAAAGGGAACTCCATCTCTAGAAAAAAATTTAAAAATTAGTTGGGTGTAGTGGTGCATGCCTGTAGCTCTAGCCACTTGGGAGGTTGAGGTGAGAGGATTGCTCGAGCCCGGGAGTTCAGGGCTATGGTGAGCTATGGTTGTGCCACTGCACTCCAGCCTGGGCAGCAGAGTGAGATCAGTCTCTAAATAAATACAAATGAACTGGATGCAGTGGCTCACACCTGCAAGCCCAACATTTTGGGAGGCCAAGGTGGGCAGATTGCTTGAGCCCACCTGGGCAACATAGGTTGTTGCCTATGTTGATAGATAAATAAATACATGTTTTAAAAGCTCATCTCAGATATCTATATATTTATACTATTGGTTCTGTCTTTCTGGAGAAAACTGACTAATACTGATGTTTGACAAACGTTTGTTGAATGCATAAAGGATCCAGACAGACAGTACCATTGCAAGAACTAGAATCTGCCGGGCATGGTGGCTCATGCCTGTAATTCCAACACTTTGAGAGGCCGAGGTGGGCAATCATGAGGTCAGCAGATTAAGACTATCCTGGCCAACATAGTGAAACCCAATCTCTACTAAAAATACAAAAATTAGCTGAGCATGATGGTGCGTGCCTGTAATCCCAGCTACTCGGGAGGCTGAGATAGGAGAATTGCTTGAACTTGGGAGGCGGAGATTGCAGTGAGCAGACATCATGCCACTGCACTCCAGCCTGGCAACAGAGCAAGACTCCATCTAAAAAAAATAAAAATAAAAATAAAAAATAAAAAATAAAGAACCAGACTCTAGGTCTGCTAGTCAGTGTCAGACTTATAAGCGTATCAGCCAGGTAGCTTCACAGGCCACCAATCCTTTTTTCTTCCAAATTTATTTACCTTATTAACAGCAATAATAATGAGAATTTATGTATGTAATATAAATTATTATTGATAACTGAGTGACTAGGTGGGGTTTCCAAGATACCTTAGACTGTTAACATTCTAAAACTGTGAAACTTTTCCTTATCTGAAAATGGAAGAATTCAGATGAGGGCTAACTTTGTGCAGACCTATTATTAAAGGGCTGGAAACTTGAAAGTGTTGAAAATCTATGGTTTCTTTTTTTATTGATACATAATAATTGTACATATTTAGGGGATACATGTAATATTTTGATATATGCATATAATGTGTAACAATCAGGCCAGGTAATTAGGATATCTGTCATCTCAAACTTTTTTTGTTGTTGTTGTTATACTTTAAGTTCTAGGGTACATGTGCACAATGTGCAGGTTTGTTACATGTGCCATGTTGGTGTGCTGCACCCATTAACTCATTATTTACATTAGGTATTTCTCCTAAAGCTATCCCTCCCCCCTCTCCCCACCCCATGACAGGCTCCAGTATGTGCTCTTCCCCACCCCGTGTCCAAGTGTTCTCACTGTTCAATTCCCACCTATGAGTGAGAACAGCGTCATCTCAAACTTTCATCATTTCTTTGCGTTAGAAACATTTCACATCTCCTAGCTATTTTGAAATATGCAATAAATCTTGTTAACTATAGTCACCCTACCATGCTATCCAACACTAGAACTTATTCCTTCTAACGATATGTTTGTACCTATTAACCATGCTTGCTTCATTCCCCTCTTCACCCTTCACAACCTCTAGTAATGATCATTCTACTCACGAGATCCATATTTTTAGCTTTCACATATGAGTGAGAACATGTGACATTTCTCTTTCTGTACCTGAACCACCAGTCTTTGAAGGGAGTTTAAACATTGCTGTGAAGCTAAATTATCTTTGGAAATGTGCCAACATGGAACCAACTCTACACACTAGAATTTCTCTCTAGGAGAATATAGTATAATATATCTGGAAAAAATGTTCTGACATTTTTCTGGGGAGTATTTGAGTAACAAGAGGTAGTAAATATGGTGCCTTACAAAGTGCTTCTTTTTTTGCTAGGCAAGTATGCAAGTTGGGGCCAGAACAGAATTGTTGAGGACAATAAAATGGAAGCTGAGTTACTACAAATAGTCCCCATTCTTCGTATTTCCGTCAAATCACTGTCATTGTCTCCTTACATAGCACAGTCTCCTCTGTAGCTAGGTGTGCTTGTACATCTGAGCTCTCACCACTGAGATTTAAGCAGAAATTTTGTATAGGACTTCTGGGAAGGCTTTATAAAACGTACAGGATGTGAATAGTTTTTTTGCCCTTCCTTGGTTCCTCCTTCATGCTGCCTGGAATGTGAATATAATGGCTGGAGCTACCAGCAGCTATATTGGATCACGAGGCAACCTTCAAGAAGGAAAGCAATGAACAAGGCTGGTGAACCAGAAAACTAAAAGGAACCTCAGTCTCTTTTGAGTTTATAGAGCCACTACAGAAACCCTCTAGATTTCTTTTATGTAGGAGAGGAATAAGCCTCTTCCTGAAGGTACCACACTCAGATTTCTGATAATAGCAACTAAATCCAATTTCTAATTGAGCCAGGGGCCAAATGATTAGCTTGCCCTGGGGTCCTACATGCCTCAGTCGAGTTCATTCTAATCCTGGCCCCTAGCCAAGGACTCTCCTTCCTCTCCCTTTCTCCTTTTTCTCTTCCCACATTGGCAAGGCCCCAGGCACCTGATGCCTCCCATGAGCAACCCATGAACAATTCCCTTCCAACTTGGTAAGATGCACCCAGCCTTGCCAAAACAGTGATCAGTAGGGGGATTCAAACATAAGCAAGACTCTACAAATGTTGTAACAAGAAAAACTCTTTCTCAGAAGTTTGGGCCTTTTCGTTGATTATGGAATCTGCTTCCTGGAATAAAGTCGATGAAATGTGGTAGTATTCTTGAAATTGTAGACACAGACAACACCAGTCTAGGATGTTCGGAGCACTTTGTATACCTCTTCCAGGAATCCAGGGTGTAAGGGACAACTGTGGGGAAGCGGAAGAGATATTGTTCTTCCAGTGGGAAAAGGCAGACAGAGAGTAGGAGGTACAATGGCAGACCTTTCCCATGGCAGTCATCTCCCTTCTGATGGTATTTCCCATATGTATGACTTCCTGAATGTCCACTGGTGGGGTTGTGCCCCATCCTGGAGCCTGGAATGGAGAGCTATTCACTGACTTCCATGGGAAGAGTAATTTAAAAAGTTTTAACTTTTATTCTTTTTTTAAACAAATTTCATTTCCATAGGTTTTTGGGGAACAGGTGGTATTTGGCCACATGAGTAAGTTGTACATGCATGTTTATAGCAGTACAATTCTTAATTGTAAAAATATGAAACCAGCCCAAATGCCCATCAATCAATGAGTGGATAAAGAAATTGTGGTATACATGGATAGATGGATGGATGGATAGATAGATAGATAGACAGATAGATAGATAGATAGATAGATATGTTGGAATACTATACAGAGTCATTTTTGCAAGGGCACTTCTCTTTAGCGTCTTCTTGGGATAGTGCATCTCCATCTGCACGTGACCAGGTTTCAGTGACAGGCTGGAATCACACCTAGGGTTGGGGAACAGGATCCCAGAAGCAGAGGAAGCTCACTTTCTTCCTCCCTGCTCTGTCTTTGTCTTCCTCACAGTCAGGGACGGCCTTGATGGACAACTTAGCAAATGACATTCCCTGGGGCAGGTCTGAGTAGATGATCATTGAGTATTTAAACCTGGGGACAGGAGAACTTTTAAACAACAGGTGTAGTGATAAAAAGCTAGTGTCTTATTTTTGTAAACAGGAAGGATAAGAAGGATGTATGTGGAGCTTGTCTGTTAGCACGTCTGTGGTGACTCATTTACAAAAGCTATTATCAATTATTACCCTCTACTTGATCTTTCTTGAAAATGTAGGGTTTTGATATAGGTATTATTTAAATATCTCTATATTTATTATTCTGAAATATAATCTGATGCTCCGAGGGTGGAGCTTCTGGGAATTATGACACACCCTGTGACCCCACCATAGGTGAGTGCTCTGGGGACATAAAAGTGGACCTCATGTAGGTCATTGGGAAGACACCCCTGTGGCTGGTGGGGTACCTCAAGCCCAGCCATGCTTCATTGGACAAATAGTTTTGGATCTCTTTTCTCTCTTTTTAAAAAATCTCTACTCACTCCCTATACAATCTCATGTTTTTGAGTGACATCTTTTCACTTATGACTCCCATATTTTTATTAAAGTGTCTACTTGGCATTTTCTCTTGGATGTCCAATGGATATCTCGAACTCAACATGTCTAAAACTGACTTTTAACCAATCCCTTGAAGATGGTTCAGTCCCAGCTTTCCCATCTCAGTAGATGAAAACTGTCTTCTTAGAGGTCAGGTCCAAAACCTTGGAACCATTCTTGACTTTTCTCTTCCTCTCAAACCCAACATTCAGACTCTCAAAAAACTCTTCTTGGCTCACCTATCAAAATACTTGCAGAATTTGACCACCCTTCACCACCACTACCTTGGTTCAAGTGCTAACTTCTCTCACTTGGATTATTGCAATCATCTCATAATTGGCCTCCCACTTCCACTCTTGGCCTCTTTGGTCTACTGTCAACATGGCAGCCAGAATAAACCTGCTAGATAAAAGTGAAATCATGTCAACCCTCTGCTCAGAATCTTCCAGTGGCTTCTTAACTCTCAGAAGGAATGTACAGTCTGGGCTCTGATCTACAAGTGCCATATGCTTTTCTTGCCTTCTTCATTACATTGCACACTGCATCTTCTTTGCCTGTCTCTCATTTCTCCACTCCAGTCTCCTTGCTTTTTCTTTAGCATGCCAAGACCACTGCCACGCCAGAGTCTTTGTACCTGCCATTCCCGCTTCTGGACCACCCCCACCCACCCCCCAAACACACAACCTCTCCCCATTGGCCACACATTAGGTGCTCTCACTTCCTTTAGGCATTTCTTCAAGCCACCTTCTCAGTGAGGTCGCCTATCCATCCTATGTAAAATATTACCTCCTACTCGTATGTTGTATCCCCTCCTCCTGAGGTAGACATGGCAGTTGCTCCATCCAGAATCTTTTCCTCCCAGTGCACCCACCCTGAGTTGCTGTGAATATCAGCTGCCAAAAGCTCCCAGATGTCCTGCTTCCCTCAACTAACAGTTACTGCCTTGATGGGAAATCACATTCTCTTCTCCACCCATGCTAGAGCAACCTGTAGCCAGTGATGGAAAGATATGGGAACACAAAAGGCTGCTTCCTTCGCCTTAAGGGGAAGAGGGAGAATTCTGCAGTATTATGTGAATATTCCAGAGTCCCTGTGGATCAGACCTAAGATCACATCTTGTCTGGCTTTTTTCTATTCACTACTGGAATCCTTTCTTCACTTTCTTTCATCTGAGAGCTCTCCCTCAAAACTAAATCAGGGCTGGGTATGGTGACTCATGCCTGTAACTCCAGAGTTTTGGGAGGCCGAGACAGGCTGATCACCTGAGGTCAGAAGTTTGAAACCAGCCTGACCAGCATGGTGAAACCCCATCTCTACTAAAAATACACACACAAAAAAAAATTAGCCTGGTATGGTGGCAGATGCCTGTAATCCCAGCTACTCGGGAAGCTGAGGCAGGAAAATCACTTGAACCTGGAGGTGGGCGTTGCAGTGAGCTGAGATTGTGCCATTGCACTCCAGCCTGGACGACAAGAGTGAAACTCTGTCTCAAAAAAGCAAAAACAAAAACAAGAACAAAACAAACACACACCCTAAAAACTAAATCAGCTGCACTGAACCCCTGTCTCAGGCTCTGTTTCTAGGGTACTTGACCTAAGACATTTCTGTTATTCTTTTCTTCTTAGTGATCACCTAACAAGCTATGTATTTAACTTTATCCATCTCTACCACTAAAATGTCACTCTGTGAGGACAGTCACTTTGCTTTGTTCACTGAGGCATCCTCAGAACCCAGCACAGTACCTGGTACATAGTAGATGCTCAGTAAATATATGTGGAAAGAAGGAATGAGTCCTCATATCCCTGTGAAGCCTGGAACTTACAAAAATCCTGCTCTTGTTAATCAAGTGGGGGTGCCCGGACTCTTAATTCTGTTACCCACACACTCTTCCCACTTCCTCATGCATTTTCTCTGGCCTGTTAAGGTCGCTTTGGATTCCAGTGGTCTACTCTGCCCTATCTTGGCTGAATTCCCAGTAACCTATATCACTTGCTTGTTGTCCAAAGGCACCTGTCAGCTCCTCTTTGGACTACTTTCCTCATTCAATCTGCCCATCCACTCCCAGTAAAATAACAAGGTAAGCAAGAGAAATCTATTCATCAGCATCCAGGTGTGGTATGAAAACTAGCTAGATGAGGAAAGGTAAGAGGTAGAAGACAGCCAGGGGCTGTTCTTCACAGTTGGAGTGAGAGATCAGAATGTGTGGTAGAGACGGGAATGGCCACAGGCAAGGGGAGAAGCTCCCTTTTTTGGAGGCGTGGGGTGGATTGGGTATAACCCTGCTAACGCAAGCTGAGATCCACTGCCTGACTCATGTTAAAAGTGAATTTTGACCCAGCCATCCTATTACTGGGGATATACCCAAAGGATTTTAAGTCATGCTGATATAAAGACACATGCACATGTATGTTTATTGCGGCACTATTCACAATAGCAAAGACTTGAAATCAACTGAAATGTCCATCAGTGACAGACTGGATTAAGAAAATTTGGCACATATACACCATGGAATACTATGCAGCCATAAAAATCCATGAGTTTGTGTCCTTTGTAGGGACATGGATGCAGCTGGAAACCATCATTCTCAGCAAACTATCCCAAGAACAGAAAACCAAACACCGCATGTTCTCACTCATAGGTGGGAATCAAACAATGACATCACTTGGACACAGGAAGGGGAGCATCACACACCGGGGCCTATTGTGGGGAGGGGGGGCAGGGATAGCATTAGGAGATATACCTAATGTAATGTTAATGGGTGCAGCACACCAACATGGCACATGTATACATATGTAACAAACCTGCACGTTGTTCACATGTACCCTAGAACTTAAAGTATATAAAAAAAGTGAATTTTGGCATAATTACAAGAGGATNTGGACACAGGAAGGGGAGCATCACACACCGGGGCCTATTGTGGGGAGGGGGGGCAGGGATAGCATTAGGAGATATACCTAATGTAATGTTAATGGGTGCAGCACACCAACATGGCACATGTATACATATGTAACAAACCTGCACGTTGTTCACATGTACCCTAGAACTTAAAGTATATAAAAAAAGTGAATTTTGGCATAATTACAAGAGGATACCTTAGCACTGTGCTCCAGCCAGGCTGGGCTTCTATTACCGAGGAGTGGTTAAAGGTCTAGAGACATGAAATCAGGCAATCCAGGCGGGGCTGAAATCTTGGAGGTTCTGCACTCTTGACTAGTCAGTGACCTAGGTGCCTTCCTGGGCTGTTTCTGGTGAGTAGTGTGTTCACTGGTTTCGATAACAGCAAATGCTTCCTGCTGCTCTTTATGTGATAGGCCCTGTTCTGAGTGCTTGCTAAGTACTAACTTATTTTTTTTTCTGATAACCCTGTGAGCCACATACCCATATGTCTTCTTATTATGCACACTTGTCAAAGAGGAGGCAATGGAAGTACAAAGAGCTCAAGCAACTTGTCCAAGACTGCAGTCAGTGGTGGAACTGGGATTTGAACCCAGTTTTCTCACTCCACTGCTTGTGCTTAACTGAAGCAAAAGGAAATGCATTGAAGGATATTGGGTGCTTGCAGAATTAATGGGAAGCCAGGAGGACCAGCTCCAAATAGGCAGGTATGAAGGTATTCTAGAGAACTAGGAGGCAAGAGCAATAAGGAAAAGCCTTTAACAGAAAGTCTCATCAGGATGAATAAGCCCCAGCCATTCTTACTCTGCTGAAATTCTAACAGGAAAGGGTGGGCTTGGTCATGCACCTCCTGTTTGGATCAAATGAAGAAAATAACTCCTTTAATGGGTACAAAAAATAGAATGAATGAATAAGGCCTAGTATTTGATAGCCCAACAGGGTGACTATAGACAATGATACTTTAATTGTACATTTAAGAATAACTAAGAGAGGCTGGGCATAGTGGCTCAAGCCTATAATCCTAGTACCTTGGGAGGCCGAGGTGGGCTGATCACCCGAGGTCAGGAGTTTGAGACCAGTCTGGCCAACAGCAAAACCCTGTCTCTACTCAAAATATAAAAATTAGCTGGCTGTGGTGGCACGTACCTGTATTCCTAGCTACCCAGGAGGCTGAAGCAGGAGAATCCCTGGAACCCAGGATGCAGAGGCTGGAGTGAGCCAAGATCACGCCACTGCACTTCAGCTTGGGTGACAAAGTGGGACTCCGTCTCAATAAAATAAAATAAAATAACTAAAATAATATAATTGGATTGGTTGTAACTCAAAGGATAAATCCTTGAGGGGATGGATACCCCATTCTCCACAATTATTTCACATTGCAAGCCTGTATCAAAACATCTCATGCACCCCAGAAATATATATACCTAATGTGTACCCACAAAATTAAAATAAAATTATATATAAGAAAAGAAAATAACACCTTTTTAAAAAATCTGTTGCTACATGACAAATTACTCCAAAACTCAGCAACCGAAGAAAACAGCAAACGCTTCTTATCTCACAGTTTGTGTTTGGGAATGCAGGAGCGGTTTGGCCGGGTGATTTTGGACTGGGGTCTTTCATGAGGTGGTAGTCAAACTGTCAGTGGGGGGCTGCAGCCATCTGAGAGTTGGACTGGGGGCAGAAGGTCTGCATCATAGGTGTCTCCCTCACATGGCTGGCAAGCTGGTGCTGGCTGTTAGCAGGAGGCCTCAGCTCCTCAGTGCTTGGGCCTCTCTGTGGGATTTCTTGAGTTCCCCATGACACAGCAGCTAGTTCCCAGGATGAGTGATCCAAAAAAGCAAGGTGGGGGGGCGGAGCAAGATGGCCGAATAGGAACAGCTCCAGTCTCCAACTCCCAACGCGAGCGACACAGAAGACCGGTGATTTCTGCATTTTCAACTGAGGTACTGGGGTCATCTCACTAGGGAGTGCCGGACAATCGGTGCTGGTCAGCTGCTGCAGCCTGACCAGCGAGAGCTGAAGCAGGGCGAGGCATCGCCTCACCTGGAAGCGCAAGGGGGAAGGGGATCCGTTTTCCTAGCCAGGGGAACTGAGACACACAACACCTGGAAAATCGGGTAACTCCCACCCCAATACTGCGCTGTAAGCATACAGGCACACCAGGAGAATATATCCCA
>NW_016809444.1:240128-264116 GCF_001698545.2 Rhinopithecus bieti
AAAAAAAAAAAAAAAAAAAAAAAAAAAGCAAGGTGGATGCAATCTTGTCTTTTATGACATATACCACTCTTTCTACAGTCTCTTTTTGATTACACAGATCAGCCCCATTCATTGTGGGTGGGGACTGTCAAGAGTGTGAATATCAGAAAGTGAAGTTCAGTGGCCATTTTTGAAACCAGTTACCACTTTCCTCAAAAAGAATCCAGAGCACCATTAGGAATGGGGAGCAGATATTACAAAACCAAAACAAAATCACACACAGACACACATACACAGACACAGACACACACACACACACACACACACACACACACACACACACACACAGATATCTTCTAGTTTCCTTCAAGTGAAATGAGAAAATAATAGTATTCTACTTTACATGGTTGTCCGGAGAATTGGTGGATTAGCTGGCTACATGGCACATTGTCAGCAATAAACAGATGTTAGTTATTATTGCTGTGGTTGTTTGTTAGAGTCATCAACTTGTTAGTCACCCTCTGGTTTAATAAAACTCTTTCAGTCAAGTTTCAATGGTACTTTTGCCCTAACTGGCATTTGCTTTATTCACTTCTTACTGATTTCTGATTACACAGCTCTCAGCATCCACTGCAACTGTGGTTTCTACGTCATTCCATTTCTTGCACCACCTTTGCTCCTCTTTTCCTAAAACGTTTAAGCTCCTCCATGCTGCCTTTTCTTTTCTCTATTTGAATATTTATCTCTACACAATTTCTCATCTTATCCTTCATTCTTTCTTCCTGTGACCAAATGGCTTAAATTGTCACCTGGAAATTCTATCTGTGCCGCAGTGTTAGCAGGTCTTAAAAAGGAAAAACTCTAAAATTCTTCCCTGCCATTTTAAGCAGATACAGAATGTGGGCTTACCCATGCAAAGAGTAATAATTATTACTATAATCTCTAACATTAAAGCATCATTTTACAGTTTATAAAATGTGATAGTTATCAAGTAGTATTAAGTACCAGTAACTTCTGGTAATGAAGTTAAATCTATTTACATTCTAAGAGCTTTTGCTGAAGTTGCATGCAGTTGAGCTCTCAGGAGTGCCACCCCAGGGGCTGGGTGATCTGGTACTTTCAGAGCTTATGGTGAGTGTAAGTGCTACTTCCACTATATCTAAAATCCCACAAGCCTACTCTAAGAATCAATTGTTTGCAAGATGGACAGTACACAACGATTCATTCACTCAATTATTTTTAACCAACATTGTAAATGAAGCTACCAGGGACCACTTACTGTGCTAGATGCTGGGGATCCAACAATGAATAAAGCTGACTCCATCCCTATCCTCGTGGAGCTGAGTTTGCAGGGCTAGGGCAAGGTGGAAGAGACATTCAACTAATAATGGCACAAATATTTTGTTTTGTGGTTTAGTTCTGGTTGTTGCAGAGGGAAAAGCAGCAGATGCCGGGAGAGTATTCTACAGAATCCCCAACTCACTTACTCTATCTCACTTGCCCCAACTTGCCCATGCCCTGGTCTACCCTGGAAAGCTGTTTCTCAGGCTCCATGATGGCACAATTCCTTCTTAGTTCAGCCAGCGGGAGGCACTGACAGGAGACTGGAGGACAGGACAGAGGGAAAAAGCCAAGATAGTTCTGTTCCCTTTCTTGTCTTGGATGGTGTCTTCCCCATTGCTCCTCAGCAGCCCAGCTGCCGGTGAGGTGGTTCTCCTTTGGTTGTGATTTCTTTCTGGGCCTCCTGCCTCAGTTCTGGTTACACCATCTCCTCGCTTTGTCCCTTAAGCTGTGGAGTAGCCCCAGTTTCCTTCTGTTGCCTACTTCAGGTGGTCTCACCCTCCCATTTGGCTGCTTGGCTCTTCCCTCACCTGTGTGACAAATTCCCTGGAATCAATTTCTTGTTTTAAATACAGAGTAGTTTCTGCTTTCCTAGTGGGACTAGACTGATATAATTGCTCTCTGTATTTTTTAACCCCAACGACTGCATTTGCCGCAATGTCTGTTCCTGTCATGGAGCTGGGCTGTGACTTTCTCACAGACGGTGCCTATTTTAGGTCATGGCAAAAGAATGTGACCCAGGGCTACAGGCAGTAATGGTTGATAGCACTGAGCAGAAAGAACTCAGGTGGGATCGGAGCAGCACTAGCTTTATTAATTTTTCCACCTTTGAGATGAGAAACCTATCCTAAAATCTCAAGTCTCTGATTCTCAGCCCATTTCCTTATGGAACCCACCTATTACCTCCAGAGTCCTACCCATTGCCCGAGCCCATGGGATCATTCCACACCTACTCCCAATTTCATCTGGCTTCATGGCCACCCAAGCAGAAATTATTTGTTTGCCCACCCTGTAACTTTCACCCTGAAAGTGCTGAGGTTTCCGTAATGCCCTGGGGCGGGGGAGGGGGAGTGATGGGGAGAGGTGAGGGGACAAAAGATGGGCTGTTATTTAAGCAGAACAGAGGTCTCAAGTCCAGGGGATCAGCTAGCAGCATGATCAGAAAGCAAATTGGGACTGGAGATCAAAGGGCATGAAGCAGGGGGAGGAGTGGAGAGACATTTCTGGAACTATGTCCTCCAGCAGTGGTTCTCTTCTATCTCCAAGCCCCAGACCCTCCCAGGCAACTGCCCATTGTGCCAAGCAGTGGCAGCAGGTTTCAATCTAGTAATATATTTTCTTGGTCTGGAATTGCTTCTGGAGCCCAAGGGAGGAAAAAGACCAGTCAGCATTTTCTACCGGATACAAATGTTTCTCTCACCTACCTCTTTGTGCAGAAAGCCTGACCTCCTCAGAAATGTCAGCCAGAAAAATCCACACTCCTTATAATCCTACAATTTTCCACTAATCAGATGTCTAGACAAGAACGGTCTCTGCCCCCTTTCCTGTTTGCAAATCTGCCTCGAAAAGTTGTATCCTCCTGACAATACCATTAAAATGTTCTTTATTTGCTCCGTGGGCCTTCTGAGACTTGGTTGCTGGAAATGCTATCAGTTCCCGGACCAATGCAATTCTCTTGAAATCACACTTTGATATTCCTCTGCTTAAATTTCATTCTCATGAGAGGAGCTCTGTTAACAAGGCAATTAGTACTGCTTTGAATATAAGTAGAGTACTGTGGGGTTTGCAGCCAGATGGCCCATGAGCCAAACTTGATTCAGGGTTACTGTAACTTTGGAGAGAAAGCT
Source organism: Rhinopithecus bieti (assembly GCF_001698545.2). Lineage (NCBI taxonomy): Eukaryota > Metazoa > Chordata > Mammalia > Primates > Cercopithecidae > Rhinopithecus > Rhinopithecus bieti. The sequence continues at coordinate 243,296 of NW_016809444.1, forward strand.
ATTCTCACTGTAGCTTGAACTCATTTAGAGAACACAATGTACTTCTTTAATTTTGTAAGAAAACTGTGGTGACCAGTTTCAATTTCTATCCATCCATTAGAGATCAGGAGAAGCTATCATTTGATTTCTCCTCCTTGGTATGCTACCCATATCTAACAAGGGTTGCAAAATCACATAATGGAGGCTTAAAGCTAATTTATGTAGAGTACATTGTTTAAAACTTAGCAATAAGATAATGAGGATCAAAGGCTGTCAGAGAATGAAATTCCCAGCTTCTTCATCGAGGAGCTGGGGAACAGGGCATTGGTTTAAGTGATGGACCACCCTCACCTTCCCCACAAAATCTCACCCAAACCACTTCTTTCTTGGCATCACTGGGGACCACATTGGCAATCACTGAGCCAGGGATGGTGCCACCCTCAGTGTCAAGGGTGGCTGCAAGTACTCCCTTCCACATTGAGAAAAAATAGTGACTTCATTCTTTAAAAGCAGTACATTCATGTGGTATTGGATTTTGGAACCTCTCTACTTGGGTTCAGATGCTAGAAGTATAAGCTCTGCACCTCAGTTTTCTCATGTATAGAATGGTATCCTAATAGTTACTACCTCTTAGGTATGTTGAGGATTAAATGTGTCTATAAATGTGAAGTTATTAATGTGAAGCAATACTGGGTATGTAATATGTGCTAAACCAATGTTAGCTATAGTAAAGATATTTTTTAAGTTTTAAAATTCAAACATTATGAATGGGTATCCAGTGAAAAGTAAATGTTCTTTTTAACTCTGATACAGGCCCCTCATTTTCCTCCCCAGAAACAACCACTGTTACCAGTTTATTATGTATCATTCTAGAGATATTCAAAGTACATTTATTTATACATATAGATACTGAAATAGATAAACAAATGGAGAAAGAAAGCTATAGATACAGATAACTCCCAATTTAAAACAACAACGGTAAATATCATACCCTGGCCTGCATTTAAAAAATTTACATTGAAAAAATGTGCTGTAAATAAAAAATATTTACAATAAAAGATTGTTCCTTATCAATCCCTACAGATGCAGCCAATCTTCTCACCAGCTGTACAACACCCGCTTCGTCTGGATGTGCATGTGGAGCGATTCGTTTAGCCAGACCCCTGCTGATGGGCAATTCGGGGGTTTTCACTCTCTTTCCTTTAATCACTCTGGCCCCTACCCCTTCCTTTCCTTCATTCCAGCTAAGTGGGAGAGGCCTTCATGTGTCTCTTCATGAGGACATTGATACAGATCCTCATTTCTTCTAAAATGATCAGGGCCAAAGTTATTTCCAGAAGTGACCAGGCAGCTTCTAGCAGAGGGTTCCATTTCCAGCCTACTGCCCATACTATCCATAAGAGAGGAATTCAGAGCACCTGGGTCCTGCCAGACTTACAAAAGTTTGTCAAGTTTTAAAATGTCTTTAAAATATCTTCAGGTTATTTTTCAGAAGCCATGTCACGAAGATATAGAATCGATGTATGTATAATTGTAAGTAATACAGATTATAGTCTGCAGGTGTGTTTGCATACCAAGCTTGTTTTTCCAGTCTTAAGAACAAGTCATTATTCTTGCACAGTCATTGATCTCACTTTCTGATTTTTTTTAAGTTGCCTTAAAAGAGCATTTAATTTTAGCACCACAATAATGATGGCTCTGGAAAATAGTCTCTCTCCACACCCAACAGACTTTGAAATACAGGAATTTCAGGTATAAATAACAATTGGCATGTTACAGTATTGTCCAAAGGTTCAATAACAAGTCATGAAAAAAAGGTATATCTCGATTTCTTTCTAGAACAGGAAACATCTTTTTTTTTTTTTTTTTCTGAAAGCTAAGCCCTGAAGCAAAATTTTGAATGTTGGTAAATTTGTCTGAAATAATCAAAAGGTCATCTGGGAGGTAGCTCTGTAACAATCAAAGGTCAAGGTTTTGAGCCAAATGGGTCTGCATTTGAACCCCAGCTGGTAGCTCCACCATTTTTTTATGTGGAACCTGGGCTATGGGACATCCAGAAACTTCAGCGACCTCCTTTTGGAAATGAGACGAAGGTCTACCATGAAGATCAAGTGAGGACTGAAAAGCACTGTGAATGGGCCTAGCCGGTAACAACACCCTGTGTTCATCACTCAAAGTGCGTGACGTTACTCTGTTTCTAAGCCTTTGGAAGCATGTGAATGAGAGAAAAGAGACTGGCTGCCTTGCTTGTTTCCTTTTTAATTCTGTCTTAGTAGAATGGGAGTGAGGGAGCCAGGCCCCGACCTCACAAAGGGCAGTGTCTATGGGCTCGGTGATGTCTGGGAGGCCCATTAGTCTGAAATGGGACCCCGCCAAGTTTTCATATGGTTTTCATATCACCAGGCTTGTTTTGACTTCTGTGAGCTTTCTTGTCACAATCCCTCTGGAAGCAAGGAAGTACAGGTGGTATGAAGCAAAGCTACATGCACAGAGGCAGGGGTACCAGGGGTGCGGAGACAGAGAAACACCTCCAGGGCCTTGCAGAATCCCTGAGAACTGTCTTCCCCAGTGACTGTCTTCCCCACTGATTGTCTCCTTGCTCCCATTCCAAGGCTCCCAGCCTCTGGCATGTGTAGGCCTCTGAAGGACTCCTTCCGTCCGGTCTGCTCTTTCTTCCCAGAGGAGGATGGGCGGGAGAACTGGCAGACCAACAAAAGCCATTAGCAGCGTCTGGTCTGGCGGAGGCGCAGCATTTGGGGCAGTCCTGGGCTCCACTGGGCTGACGTGGGTTCAGCCCTCCATCAGCTGCCTTTTGACAATTGCACCCTAGGTCCCTTCCAGCTCAACTGGTTGTCCAGAAATAAAGTTGGGTTAAATTAGGCTCTTCCTAGGTGCTATGTAAATGGTGTGGGCTCTTGATGTCGCTTGTGGGTCTTTTATGGCAACAATAATAATGATAATAATAACTGATTCGCAAATATTTATTGAGCTCCAACTGCATGCCTGGCATTGTACAAGTCCTGAACAAAACAAATAAAAACAGCCAAGGCTTGCTGTGTTGACACTTTTGCAAAGAACTTTCCAGGTATTTTAATTAATCTGCTCATTATCCTTGTGAAATGGGTGTTGCAATTACTTTTCTTCTTCAGATGAGTGTCATAAAGATTAAGCAACTTGTCCCAAATAACATCACTAGAAAGGGGGCCACAGGTAAGGTTGTGGGCAAGAAAATGAAGCCAGGACCCCGACAACATTGTGCAGCTATTGTAACTGTCTACCAGGGGCAGCCTGAGAGTGCTCCTCTAAGACTTTGGTTCCAACCTGCTGCATCTAACTTTAACTGATGCACTGTAAAGATCTTTCCAGTTGGGAAATCCTGACTGTGTAAGCACAATGTCCTGCTTGACTCTCAGCCCTTTGCCGTCTAACCTTTATGGCTTTCACTTCCACCTCAAAATGGGGGCTTTCTCTGGGCTAAACAAAGGAGAGGGGTTCTCAGCCCCAGAGCATGAGAGCCAGTCTCCCCTGCTCTTGCGACCACTAACTACTAAGTCTTCTTGTTTTGAGACTAAGCTGCCATTTCCACCACACCTCCTCCTGCCATCCTTCCTCCTCCAAGGCCCTGTCTTGCTTCTCTGTCTGTTGCTGAGTTCCTCTTGAACAGGGCTCCAGCTTGTAGTTTGCTAATTGGGACAGGAGGGAAGGAGAGAGGTTTGGAAACTCCGGCGGGTCCTATTGTCTGCTACATGGAGAAAAGCTTCCAATGAATGGCTCAAACCAGTCAGTTTTGTGGGAGATGGGAGGATAACACTTTCATGTTTTCAGGCCTTCGGTCTGTTATCTAAATTCAAGGAAGTGACAGAGCACAATCTCTTTGACCCTCATTTTCTACTCCAGACACTGCACCTTTATCATAATCCAGACGTGACTAAAGCTGCGTCTCCTCCTTAATCTCAGTTTCAAACATCCCCCATGTCCCGCATCTTCTACTCCCCCAGCTGACTTCCTCCAGTAGCTCAACACAAACCATTCTTTGGCCCCAGTGGGTAGAAGGTCCTAGTAAGTTTACTGCCCTCACCTCCCTCCTTTCCTCATTTCTCCAGCTGAGCGTCCACTATCCATGTCTAGAGTCACTTTCTTGCAAAGACCCTCAGCCTCTTTACCTCTCTCTCTTCATTGTATCATCCTGGCAGAACACAATCTAGTCAAATCCTATTCTGTGCCTGCATGCAGGCCAAAGGACAAGACCTGAGAAAAATACTCAGCCATGCTGGCTAGTCTCATTTTATGTTCCTGACCACCAATTTCAAGTTGGTCTTGAGTTTGCCCAATAATCCCACCATGTATCCCTAGTTGATTTACCTCCTTCTACTCCACTCTGTGACTATTCTACACTTTCTCCTCCTTCCTCAACTCCACAACACCTCCTTCCCCATCTCCATCTCAGTTGCTGGCCTTGCTTTCAGCTTCACTGAAAGGATGAAGGAGTCAGAGGAGAACTTCCACACTCTCTCCCCATTCCCATCAACCCTCCTTCCGGCTTCAGCGTCCACATCCTGACCTCCTCCTGAAAGGGGCAGTGCCAGCTGCATCAAAGCTAAAGGTTTTCCTGAAGCTGTCAACAAACTTCCACTTCCTCTATTTCATTGGCCAGGACTGTGTTATAGTCTTCCTCACTAAGATGGAGATTGGGAAATGGAAATTTACCTTTTTTTGCTTCTGTAACATAACCTGTAAGGGCCCAGGAGTTGGGATTAGCCGTTGGATTAGACAGGTAATCCTGTCTGCCACAAGTAGTCTTATTCCCCAAGACTCATTCATGACAGCAAAGTGGTTTCCTGTATTTAATACATTCTTTCTCCTGGAGGTTCCCTCCCTCATCAAAGTGTGGGGCCCTCACAGACACTGTTGTCCTAAGTGAAGAAATGTTTTTCAGCTAAGCTAAGAGGGAGATAGCTATTTCAAGCCTTTTGACTTCCTAACTCTAACTCTTAACCTTAATCAACACTTTTATTACATTGATCAGACTCAATTCACAACCAAAACATGAGTGTGTGGTTTATGTTTATATTCCTTTCTTCGGGATGTGTAGGTATTTTCTTTTTACTTCTTCAACTACTCATTTATGATGGGAATTGAGATTCATTTCTAAAAAAAACACAGATGCAATGAAACCATATACTAAGCAATGAGAAAAGAACAAAGGCTTAGCTAAAGGCTTAGCAATGAAGGTGTGAACGAGTCATATCAGAATATTCAAGATGAGGAATATGGATCCAGTTAAGCATGACTCTTAGGTCTGAGATTCCTGGGAATTGTAATGAATAGTGCATGATTGTCTTGTACAATGAAAGAATGGTTTTATGAAACATCGACTTGGGTCATAAAATAGGTAAGTTTTGGTCAGGTGCAGTGCCTCAGGCCTGTAATCCCAGCACTTTGGGAGGCCAAGGCATGAGAATTGCTTGAGCCCAGGATTGTGAGACCAGCCTGGGCAACATAGTGAGACTTTGTGTCTACTAAAGTTAAAAAAAAATTACTGGGTGTGGTGGCATGTGCCTGTAGTTCCAGCTACTTGGGAGGCTGAAGTGGGAGGATTGCTTGAGCCTGGGAGGTTGAGGCTTCAGTGAGCCGTGATTGCACCACTGCACTCCAGCCTGGGTGACAAAGCAATACGCTGCTTCAAAAATTAAAAAGTTAAGCTTTGACATCTGTGTCTCGGTCAGCTCCTTCATGTCATAAATGCCCGTCGGGAAGGGTCATGGCAATGCGTGTATCTGCTGCTGTTGTGTAGAAATCAGTCAGTTGCAGAGGCTCCTCATTGGGGATGAGCTTGGAGATGACCAAAGGAAGCCCTATGAACTATTTTGAACACTGGTGCATGCTTACCAGGTATGAGGTGTTGGGAGAGGTAAACACCAAACACACCAGGGACACTGCATTTGTCACATATACCACTGTGGAACTATTTCTTTTTATCTAGCTAGAAGATGCTTTTCAAAAGCTCCTTCATAAGAATTCCGATTACATCTCATTGGCCACTTCTGTGGTGAGGGATGCTGGAAAAGGAAATATCTAACAATGGGAAATGGAATAGCTATAATGGGCTTAGACCAATCATGATGCATCCTTTAGGGCTGACACATTTCTGACCAGAACAAAATAGAATAAGAAAACCAACAAGAATTGGTTAGGAAGAAATGATGTTTGGGGAAGGGGCTGGCTCCTGGAGGCCACCTACAGTGTCTGCCACAAAGGCTGTTTAGGCGTTGTGGAGGGAATGCAGGCTTTGGAGCTAAAAAGACCTGGGTTCAAATCCTAGGGCTACTTTTTTCCAGCCAGGCAACTGTGGCTAAGCTCTCTAGTCTCTCCAGGACTCATTTTTCTTAGCTCTAAAATGTAAGTGATATGAATGAATAATCTATGTATTGCCTGGCATATAGTAGGGGCTCAGTAAATTGTCGCCAATATTATTACTACTAAAAATCTGTCAAGTTCTTTCCTGAAAGTTTTCACAGCCTCACCACAGTCACTGAGGCGGGAAGTATACAGTAAATTCCCATCTTGGCAAGAGTCTCGAACTTCAGAAGAGTTAGAACTAACCTAAGATCACATGGGAAGCTGGTGGCAGAGCTGGAACTCAGATCTGGAGGTGCAGATTTCCACCTTCCCCACCTTATGCCTCCCCATGAAGTTTTGATCTTCCAGTGCATGTGGACCAACCACTGGGGTTGAAAACCCTTTTTAGAAATGCCTTCTGAATTCCATTTTTCTGTATCCTAGAGAGACACACTAAATGTCAGCAAGAGAAGCAGAAAGCTTCGGAGGGCACCAGGACAGCATAGCCTGGTCTGTGCAGGGCCCCTTCCATTTCAAAATGTGAGCCAGGGCCCCATACAAATCAGTGAAGATCCCAGAAGAGATGGTTTATTTACACACAGAGGGGCGCGCACATTGGAGGGCTGCTCTTTCACCTGCCTAGTGTTCATTTCTCATTCATACCCATCCTGTTCCCATTCCTAATCCAAGTGGTTCAGTGTGGCCGACCGCAAATTCTCTGCTCCAGGGCTGGGCATGTGGTCTAGGCTTGGCCAGTCAGCAATTTCTACCCTCTTGGCCAGGACACTTGATTCTGGAATGGACCTGTGACCCAAGCCAGCCAACTCAGGCTCAACTCTGGAACTTTTGCCAGGAGACAGGTCTTTTCTTTCAACTGGGAGCTGCAGCTGTGAGGTTGATATAAGCTTGGAGCTTCCAAGGACAACTGCCTGGCCAGAGACTGCTTAAGAATAAAGACAGGCAAGAGATGAGTAGCAGGCCTGAGACCTATGGACCTGTGGAGATTGTTGGAGACTCTAAAATCCAGCCATGCCTAAACCTGCCAATCCAACTTTAGATTTTCCCATTAAAAAAGCCTATACACTTTATTTTGATCCCTAAGACAGCTTAAGTTGGGTTTCTGCTATTTTTTTTCCAAGGAGTATCCTGACTAATTTGCAAAGAAAGATTCTTTTCCTATCCTCCCTATAAATCCATTAATCTACACGATAAAATGAAAACCATTCCAGCCAGCGTTGTTACTCCTCTGCTACTTAGCTAAGACAGGTCCTTTTCTCTTACTTAGCTAAAGGCATCATGAATTGGTCTTTAGCATCAAAGGATGACACCTTGTCTGACACTATCTGGAACAATAACCCAAAGATCAAGAGATTTAAATTTGAGTGGGAGACAGTTATGAGAAGGGAGCCATTGCTGGCTCTGCTTTTCTACAGAAATTTCATATTTTTAAGCAATTAGACATCTGCTGTAACATTATGGCCAGCTTAATACCAGATAAGCCACCAATGTGACATTAGTATTGACTTCCTTAAAGCATTCTTGTACTCACCAAGTGCCAGGCTTGTGACTATTAGCGCATATTCAGTAAATCATGCAGCCAATGAGAAGGAAAAGTCAAAGTTTTGCAGAAATTAGGACAAGACAGTCCATAAATTTTTACTGACTTCACCTTTCTCACTCAAGTAAGTGTGTAATGAGATAGAGAGAAAGGTGTGATCACAGATTGGAAATTATTCCCCACTATTAACCTCCCAGAGGGAATAAAGAAAGCCATTTATCCATCTATTCCATAGCACAGGCTTGAGAATTCTATTTCCAGCCATTTCAGATGTCCAGCCTGTCTCCTAAAGGACTGACCTTTCATCACCAAAGGAAGGCAACTCGCCCAGGGGCTTTGTAGAGGATGCTTTATAAATCTAGCATCTGTCTATAAATGCACTTTCATTTTCACCTCTCTTTCTACGGGAAAAGCTGCCTTCAGCTCTCCTTGCACCTGTTCTAAATGTGATGACTAGAACGGGTGGGCACGAAGAGCTGGCCCAGGCCCTGGTGTCTGGCAGGATTTGTTTTGGGGCCTTGTGCATACATCTCTTGGTCTTCTTTCTGTGCTCTTTCAACTTCCAACCTTGATTGGTTGGCTGCTTCCTAGTCTTGGACTCTCCCCTGAACCTACATTCATCTGCATCTACAACAGTGCCTGGGGCACATAGTAGGCATGCCATCTGGGCCATCCTGATGCATAGCTCCAAAAACACTGTTCATATTTACCATACATGGCACTCCAGCAATGCCCTTTATATAAAAAACAGTGTATGCGGGGTCCCCTGTGATTGGGTAACTCAATGACTGCACTTAACATATTTTGTTGATAAATAGATAGGTGAATGAATGAATGAATGAGATCCTGGCTGGACATGCTTTGACTTCTTTCCTTGGGTATTGAAGGTTTTCCTTTTCACTAAGTTCTAGCTTGCATTTTTCTAACATGCATCTGACACACAGTTGGCACCTTGTAAATATTAACTAGATGGCATCAGCCTCAAAATTAATTCTGTTCCCATGTCTACCTGCTTTCCACTTAGGTGATTTGACTGGTTATCCTAGCTTCTGGACAAGTTCTGTTCAAGCAGCCAATTATTTTTTATTTATTTTTTTCTTTTTTCTGTTTGAAACCGGATCTTGCTCTGTCACCCAGCCTGGAGTGCTGTGGTGTGTTCTTGGCTCACTGCAACCTCTGCCTTCTGAGCTCAAGCAATCTCCCTGCCCCAGCCTCCAGAGTAGCTGGGAACACAGGTGCATGCAACCATGCCTGGCTAATTTCTTTTATTTTTGGTAGAGACAGGACTTTACTATGTTGCCCAGGCTGGTCGATCTCAAACTCCTGAGTTCAAGCGATCTGCCCCTTTAGCCTCCCAAAGTGCTGGGATTAAAGGTGTGAGTCACCGTGTCCAGCCTCAAGCAGCCAATTTTTTATCTCATGGCTCTCACCATCCTCCTCCAGGTTCGTGGCTCCCTAGGGTTGGCCTTCACCCCCTCACCCCATCTCTCCTTCACTCCTGTTCTTTTTTGTTTTGTTTTTTCTAAATACTTTAAGTTCTAGGGTACATGTGCACTATGTGCAGGTTTGTTACATATGTATATATGTGCCATGTTGGTGTGCTGCACCCATCAACTCGTCATTTACATTAGGTGTTTCTCCTAATGCTATCCCTCCCCCATCTCTCCACCCCACAACAGGCCCCATTGTGTGATGTTCCCCTTCCTGTGTCCAAGTGTTCTTATTGTTCAATTCCCACCTATGAGTCCTTCACTCCTCTTCATTCCACATGTGACTTCTGCCCCTGGAACATCAAGGCATTGGGGGAGTGGTTGTAGCTTAATTTTCACAGAAAAACAAAGGTAAGAAATGGACCATAGTTCAATGATTAACTTGAATTGTGGCCTATTGTTGACAGTAACCATAGTCACAATGTTTCAAATGCTTTGGTTTTGGCAGGTTCTGGAGTGCATCTCTCCTGCCAATAGGCTCTAGCAGGGGTGGCTGGCTACTGTGAGAGCCTCTGTTGAAACCTTGGGGTCCCCCACTCAGTTTGGGTACTAGCAAGTATCAAGACTAAAGCCTAAATATCCTGCCTTTCAGGTTCCAAGTCCTTCCACAATCTGGTAACATCTTACTCATTCAATCTGAGTTCCCATTCCATCCTAACACAATTTCGTCGATCAATGCAGCCTCTTCCACTTCCTCCACAAGGTCACTTCCGTTCCCCCTCAAATGCACCCTCTTATCCAAATCTCATCCATCCTTCAAATTGCTGCCCAATTTCCAGCTCCTCCAAGAAGCTTCCTACAGTCACTCCAGCACTTATTCATCCTCCACTTTCTTCTTAGACACTATTTGACATTATTTTTATAGATTATAGTATATCATTCCCTCTTTCCTGTGTGGATCTTGCCTTTCTCAGCAGACTATAAATTCCTTGAAGGCAGGGATCATGCCAAAGTCTTTCAGTGACCTTCACATCGAACTCACATGCACCTGATGATTTAAACAAATAAGCTTGACTGACCCTGCATCATAAACACTTAGTATTTTTGAGATATCTTTCCTGGGAAAATTTCATTATTTTAACATTTGAAACAAGATCAGTTTTTCAACTTCTCAGCATCGTGTTAATGAGGACAATTGAAGGTAAGAGTGTTTGCTGCGGAAGTAGAATGAACTTTCTGTCCAAGACGGAAATAGAATCCTTTCTTTGAGACCCCTGCTGGAGCCTGTTACGTATACATAGCTGTCACATTGGCAGGGCATACAAAATAATCAAAGGTTCTGTTGATTATTATAAACTCAAGTGGAGCTGTGGCATTTGTCAACAGCCACCAGTGTTCAGCAAATGTGCTCCTCGTCATTGAATGCTGTCCCTGTTTTGAAGCGTTATTCCTTTTCTGAATGGGGCTAGCATTATGTAATAGGACAGAAGGTAGAAAAAGCAAAACATCAAGAAATAGACAAATGCCACTTTTCCTTCCTCAAGCACCTTGCAGAGGCCTTGCTTATGATTAGAGTTAAATAAAATTCTACTCCACAGATTCAATTTTGAGGGGCTTCTTTTTCAGGCCTTGGGACTTCTGGGTAAAATGAAGAAGTGTTTGATCGAATGCTTAAGTTAAATTCAATAAGTGATGCTCTTTCCCCCTTTTTCATGGGGAACAGGCTGAAAGTCTTGGTTGGGTGTTGCTTTTCTGGGGAACCAGTCCTAAATTTTCTGTGCTCTGACTCTACACTGGCAGAGGTAACATCATGGTCAAATCACTTTTCTGTAGCTGTGATCCATGCAGCTCTAGAGGGATTGAATATATGAGATGTCATTTTTAGCAACCGCAGCCCCTGTCACAATACACACACACACACACACATGCATGCGTGCACACACGCACACACATGCTTCGGACTCTGGTCTTCTGCTCTCTCTTCATCTTAGCATTTCACATATTCCATTCCAAATACAAACCTCCTCCACCTGTGAGTCACAAAAAGATAAAAAGGGGAGACAAAGCCTGAGAATAAAGGGGACTTCGCCCTGGGTAACTAGACAGTAGAGCCTACTGAGAAGTGAGCAGCAGATTTAGAGTCGTGGGTCTCTGGAGCCAGACTGTCTGGGTTCAAATGTTGCCTTTCCCACTTTCTAACGGTGTCATATTGAGCAAACTGCCTAACTTTCCTGGGTGTGAATTCTATATCTGTAAACAGATGCCAACAGTACTGGCCTTGTCTCATGGGTATGTCGTGACAATTAAAAGAGTCAATACATACGGAGCACTTAGAACAGTGCCTGGGACATGGTATGTGCTTAATTCATATTAGGGAAAGGGGTGTAAGTTCCTTAAGTAACAGTGCCTGGGACACGGTACATGCTTAATTCATTGTAGGGAAAGGGGTGTAAGTCCCTAAGGTCCAGGAAAAGATTCACATGAGACAGCAAACAATAGAAAACTGTATCTGCGGCTGGGCGCGGTGGCTCATGTCTGTAATCCCAGCACTTTGGAAGGCTGAGGTGGGCAGATCATGAGGTCAGGAGATTGAGACCATCCTGGCTAACATGGTGAAATCCCATCTCTACTAAAAATACAAAAAATTAGCTGGGTGTGGTGGTAGATGCCTGTAGTCCCAGCTGCTCAGGAGGTTGAGGCAGAAGAATTGCTAGAACCCAGGAGACAGAGGTTGCAGTGAGCCGAGATTGCACCACTGCACTCCAGCCTGGGCCACAGGGTGAGATTCCATCTCAAAAAAAAAAAAAAAAAAAAAAAAAAAAAAAAAAAAAAGAAAGAAAGAAAGAAAGAAAGAGAAAGAAAATCATATCTGCCAGTTCTTGCATAGAACCTGCTCTTGCTCATTATTTTATTCAGCAACTATTTACTGAGTGCTTAATATATGCCAGATACATGCTAGGTGCAGAGAATGAAGAAGTAGAAAAAAAATCACAGTCCTTGCCTTGTACAGTCAAACACACGTGTCCTTTCACAGGCACTATTGGCATGAGATGTGTGCCACTAGACACTTTGTGTGCAACACAGTGCCTGGTCCACAGGAAGGTTCCAGAATTATTCACCATTACAGGCTCCTGATAGACATCCCTGATTCACTTCCCACTTGGATTCCAGAATCAGCCATTCACCAAAATTCCAGATAAACTCACTTTCTTGGCTCTCGGAGATGCCTCCCCAACCCACCTCTCTGCTTCTCCTTCCCTACAGAGAATGCTGCTGCCCAAACCACACCCTCCACACTCCTGTTTTCTCATTTCAGCTGGTCCTTTGGTTCTTGCCAAAGCATTTTCAGTGGATGTCGCCCGCCTGTCCTGCTCTCCCTCTGACTTCCCTACCACCAGCCTGCCATTCCTAGTCTTGTCCTTCACCCTGTTCTGGGCCAATGACCCAAATTCTACTTCCTTGAGACCTGAGTTGGCCACAGCACCATCCTCTCACCCTCTCCATCCTCTCCTCTTCAGTCACCTCACCCTTCAAGCCCTTCCCTTTCATCTTTCCACTGGTGCCAGTGGAAAAGTGAGCCAAGATTAAGCTTATGTCTGGAGCATCCTGAGAGCTTGCCCCATCTCCAAAGCCAGCCTCTGCTTCTGTGTTCTCATTCCCACCACTCCCTCCCCACTCCAGCCCCGGCTCCCCACATCCACTTCCACAATTCCAGCTTCCTCAGGCTCTTCCCACTGCCTCCTTTCTCATTGCATATAAAACGCACAGTATTCATTCATTCATTCATTCATTCATTCATTCATTTACAAATACCCATTAAGTGCTAGCATGTACTGTGTGTTAAGCACTCTTTTAGGTTCTGAGGATACAGCAGTGAACAAAACAAAATCTCTACCCTTACAGAGCTTACACTCTAGTGTGGAGAGTTGGACAATAAACAGCCCACCAAATAATGCAGGATGTCAAATGGCAAAGAATACAAGCTTGAACCAAGCGTCCAGGCAGTGCTGGGCCTGCATGTGAACTGGAGAGAAAGGATGGAGGAAGAGAGAGAGGTCGGTCATGACTTGAAAGGGCTTTCCTTATGGGTCAAACTATTTCATAGTGGTGGGAGAGGAGCTGCTAAGGTTTGTATTGATTCGCTGATTTGCTGAGAAACTTCTGGAGCCTGCTGCTGGACAGGACCACAGTCTGGATATTGTTCTCTACAAGGTTGTGGGGCTTGACATGCACTGAAACTGCAAGGAGCCTGCCGTCTTCTGCCCTAAAATCGTAGTAGGTCTCAGGTTGATAACAGTATGCCAGCTTGTCCAAGAGGAATCATTCCATCTCTTGCCTGGGGATAGAGAGCAGAGGAATGCCTTGGCTTTTGGCTGTACTGTGTGTTTTGGCAAATGAATATAAGAAAGACTTCAGCGTGGTCTTTCTACCTATCTCCTCATTTAAGTCCAGGTAATGAGGAATTTGGGAGAAGATTTGACAAGGTTATGAATGTACTACTTCCCAACCACTAATTAAAGGACAATCCAGGCTGTAAAAAGAGCTCTTTGTTTCACTTTCATCATGAACATATCAAAGTATTAAACTTTTATAATTTACTGGGCTATTTTATATGACAAATTTTGTTGGGTATTCAACATATTGTATGGCACAAAATCTGTTGTAATTTACTTGTCATTGAGCTGAATATATTTCCTAGTTAGCATGGGGGTACACATACTTTGCAAAACAATATTTTGTTGTTGTTTTTTGCTTTTAGAGTTAGTTAAAATCATCTCAAATGACACTAGAGCTTTTCTATCTTGCAACACTTTGGAGTGGATAGCCTTACATTCCAGCTGAATTAATAATAGTTAATTATGGACTTCACACAACATTCCCAGCAGAGATGTCCCAGCATACCAGCCTTCATACTCCTGATGCTTGGAATGTTCCTCTATCAGTTACAATCTGCTGTGCACAACTTCTATTTTGGGGCTAAGTTGTTTCTTTATACAGAAACCAGTACCCTTGTCAAATCAAGTGAGTGCATGAGTCATTTGTGCATTTCCTAAAAACGATCACATCAAATTTTCCTCATCTGTTATCCATTTTCTTTTTTAATTAGAAGGAAAAAGCATTAATAATGCATATATCTTGGTGAAAATCCTAAATGTTCATAGACTACTGTTACAGTAAAAATGTTTCTTGGCCGGGCACGGTAGCTCATGCCTATAATCCCAGCACTTTGTGAGGCCGAGGTGGGTGGATCACTGAGGTAGGAGTTCAAGACCAGCCTGGTCAACATGGTAAAACCCTGTCTCTACTAAAAAATACGAAAATTAGCTGGGTGTGATGGCATACGCCTGTAGTCCCAGCTACTTGGGAGGCTGAGGCAGGAGAATTGCTTGAACTCAGGAGGCGGAGGTTGCAGTGGGCCAAGATCACACCACTGCACTCCAGCCTGGGTGACACAGCAAGGCATCGTCTCAAAAAAAAATAAAATAAAATAAAATAAAATAAAAAAAAAAAGTTCCTTTGGTGGCGACTGAATTTTGTACTTGTTTAAGAAATGATCAGTTTCCATTTGCATTTTCATCAACTATGTAACTTAAACACCTCTGCTAACTTGGGGCTCAACTTCAATCATTCATACTGTGATCTGTGATATTTTAGACACTATTAAATGGCTGGAGATGGTGGCACTAATTAGAGTTTAGAAAGTATTTGATGGCTACTCTGATTTTTGAGAGTCCAATAAAGCAATGAGAACCAGTGTGGCCCCAGACAAGACTTAATTTCTCACTTTTCAGGTGACTTGAAGTGTGGGGGGAAGTGAAGCTTGTTCTTTCCCCATATCATGAATGAATATTTTTGAAAAGCTTTGATTTCATTTAGGTGTTAGTACATTATGCTAAGGAGCTGAAGCTTTGGGGAGAGGATACTGCCTTCTATGCGAAGACAAACAAGGACACCTAAAATGTCCTTAGGTAGCCCTTTCTGCACTCCAGGGACAGTTAGAAGGCAAATATTAGGTGTGTCTAATCTACTTAGGAATTTGAACCCAAAGGGGTCTGTTAAACAATTGGCCCATTTGTCTGAATCTTTCTGAACTTTTTCTGCTTGTGCATGTCTTCTGATCACAAAATCTTGTCAAGTATCCCAAGAGTACTCGCTCCTGTGAGGCCAAGGCCAATGCTCATTTCTTTTGCTCTCTTATCTTCTGAACGAACAACGAGTTAGAAGGAGAAGAGGCAGAGGGACATTCTAGTAAGATTCGTCCCGCTGGAGAAGAGAATGATCCCAAAGAACATTGCCACTGTCTATCTGCAATATTATTAGACCTTACATTTAACTGAGGGAACTTCTACCAATGGCTTTATTAATAATGTAGTAATGTCCGTTTCTAGTGTCATTCAATGTTCCAAAGGCTTTGTGAAATTGGGCACCGAGACTTTTCCTATTTCCAATTAAAACAGTGGAAATTTACCAGTTGTTTTGTGGACTGCTTAATATTTGAATTTATTCTGACCTATTGTCATAAGATTGCTTATCAAATAGGTGTTCTATGTTCCCAGAAAAATGACTGAGGCTATTAAGATTCAAATCACTGAGAGAAGAAGAAAATCTCAGATTTTAACCTAAATGAGAAAGAACTAATTTAACCTTTTATTTTATCTTTCTTTCATATATTACAATGAAATAGAGAAAGAAGGTGGAAGAAACCTTCCAGAATAAGGAAGATAAAATCTGACTGAGTAGCAGGGGAATATAATCCTAGAATACTAGTTCTTCTTTCCTCCCGGGTGTGGAAAGGGGGACATGTGGGCCGTTTTGCTACCATGGAAACCAACCAAGGTATGTGGGAGGGGGAGGGAAGGCCCCTTTGAGGCCCATCCTCCCCTTCTTAGAACTTAAAGATCTTACTTTTCTCAGAGTTAAAGTGTTCTAGTCAGGAGGTGATCTTTCTAATGGCAAGAGATGTGTGTGTGTGTGTGTGTTTGTGTATGTGCGTTTATTTTATTTGAGTTCCAATTTGCCTTCTTTCCTACTTTGCCTTTTAAATCTAGTGATTCTGGCCGTCTTTAGTCAGACTCACCCAGAAGGAAAGTTGACAGTTAAAGACAAAACAATTGTTGAGCACACATTGGGTATCAGCACAGCCTTCTGTTGTGGGGATGCATGGACTGCAAGATATCTAACACATTGCATAGAGTCACTAGATACAAACTCTCGATTATGCTAAGCTATATCTGTCCTGTTCCTATTTCCATACTCACAGATCTCTTAGAAAATAAGCAGCTCAAAATGAATTTCCTCTCCTCTTTAATTCAGAGGAATTTCTGAGCCACAGTTCTCTTTAATTTTTAAAACTGAATATTAAAAACTGTCATCCTCAACACAGATACAGAAGCCAGCCCTCCTGGGTTTGCTGTTTCTTTACAATCCTATGTCACAGGCATCCACCTTTCCCCTTCTTCCTTCCCAGCCCTTTCTAAGCTGCAGTGGAAGGCGAAGGAGCAAGGAACCAGGTATTCGGAAAGCTGGTGAGCATGCCAGTCTGTCTTTCTGGAAGGATGTTATAGGAGAGAAGAGATCAGCTTGGTAGAAATGTGCCACTGTGGATGGTAGGAAGTTCTCATCACAGGAAGCATCCTAGACTAGGTTGGAAATCTCAGAGGAGGAGTTGGATTAGATGCCCAGTAATCTCATTTTTAAAAAAATAAGCATTCTATTTTTTAAAGCAGTTTAAGGTTCACAGCAAAACTGAGCAAAAGGTGCAAAGATTAGCCCTCTCCCCACCAATCTCTCCATTATCAACATCCCACACCAGAATGGTGCATTTATTACAATCCATGAATCTACATTGACATGTCACGATCACTCAAAGGCCACTCTATATGAGGGTTCACTCTTGCTGTACATTCTATGGGGTTGGATAAATGTATGACAGTATTCACCATTGTTGTATCATACAGAGTATTTTCACTGTCCTAAAAATCCTCTGTGCCCTGCCTGTTCACCCCACCCTCCCCAGATTTCCTGGCAACCATTGATCCTTTTTCACAGTTTTACCTTTTCCAGAATGTCATATACTTGGAATTACACAGTATGTAACTGATTTGTTTTATGCGACCACTAGAGCCGGCGCCAGAGGAAAAGGCAAGTAGGCAAGACAAAAAAAGGAAACTTTATTAGCTAGCCAATGTGAAGGAGGAAAGGGGCGAAGTTCACCGGTCTCCGGCGGTGGAGGCCGAGGAAGTCGCTCCAGCGTTCCTGGGCGAGGTTCCTGGGTCCCGCATATGAGGAGGGACCAAGGAAGTTCGTGCTGCGCGCCTGCCTGGAGCGGCTTTTATGTCTTGGGCCTGGGAGTGGGAGGGCGGTAGGCGGGATGCGGGTGGGTCGAGAGGTTCCGTAGGTGCAGCCAGGTAAATCTCAGTCTCTTCGGATTGACATCACCTGGCGCATGCCCAGTTGATCTGCACCTTCCCGGCGCGGGCTACATTTTTGCGCGCGCGGGGAAAAGTTGGTGATGAAGAACCTGGAAGTAGGCCATCTTAGCCACCTTTGTTCTTTGTTTCCCTCTCCCTCCGTCCAGACAGTAACCTTTTCAGATTGGTTTTTCTCACTCAGTGATACGCACTTAAGGTTCCTCCCTGTCTTTCCATAGCTTGATAGCTCATTTCTTTTTAGTGCTAAATAATATTCCATTGTCTGGATGTACTAATATCCTTATGTTAGTTTCTAGAGATTGCAGGATAGCACTGCTAGGGTATCCACAGAGATGAAATAAAAAGGATGTAACAGCCTGATATCTGTGATTTCTATTGAGAATGAATGGCTGAGTTTCAGAGTTCTGAATGAGGGAACATTGCTAGTGCTCGGGAGTCAACCTCCACATGGCTTGTGTGGAGCCCCTGACTCTGTGCAAACAGGATGTGGGAGGGCTTATGCAGTCCAAGTGACAGAGATGCAGCACACACCAGCTGAATCTAAACAGGGACTGTATTGATTCCTGTAACTGGGGGTAAGTCTGCATTTTCAGGCATGGCTGAATGTAGTGTGGGAAAAGGTTCTATCAGGGTCCTGGCTGTCTCTGCCTCTCAATTGTCTTTTCTTCTAGGTTGGCTTCATTCTCAGCTGACTCTCCACAAGGTAGCCAAGATGGAGCTCCAGGCTCACTTTCTACCAGCTGGTTGACACCAGTGCAAATGAAGAACCTCTTTACTAGCAAAACTCTCAGGGATGGATTTAATTGGCCCAGCCATGAAGGAATCCCGGGAGTGGATGCCCCTTGTTCCACAGAATTAGGGACTGGGATCATCATACCACCACCTCCTGGACAACATGAAAGTGGGGCAGGAGAGGTTTCTAAAGGAAAATTGGGAGTGCTCTTATTAAAAGAATGGAAAATGATTCTGAGCAAGGGAGGTCAACAGATGTTCTTTGCAGCCAGACTACAGGAAATGTCCAAAAGAGTGGAGATGGGTGTTGATATGGTTTGGATATCTCACTCAAATCTCCTGTTGAATTGTATTCCCCAGTATCAAAGGCAGGACCTTGTGGGAAGTGTTTGGATCAATAGGGCAGATCCGTTATGAATGGTTTGGACCATTGCCTTGGTGGTAAGTGATTGTTTGCTCTGAATTCATATGAGATCTGTTTGTTTAAAACTGTGTGGCAGCTCCCCTCCCACTCACTCTCTCTGTGGCTCCTGCTTTTGCCATGTGATGTGCCTGCTCCCCACTCACCTTCTGCCATGATTGTAAGCTTCCTGAGATCTCCCTGGAAGCCAAGCAGATGCCAGCACTGTTTCCTGTAAAGCCTGTGGAATCATGAGCCAAGTAAACCTTTTTCTTTATAAATTACCCAGTTTCAGGTATTTCTTCAGAGTAATGCAAGAACAGCCTAACACAGGTATCAATACATACTACATAAAAGTAATGAAAACAGTGGTCTTGAATATGGTCTCAAAGCAATCAATTCAAAAAGAACCTCATTATACCTTTTTATAATTGAAAGTTGAATGTCTACTGGGACATGATCTCTCCTTTTCTGGGCCTTTGTGTTGTTTGGGCTGCTAGAGAAGAATAGAATAAATGGTGAATTCACAGTGAGTTCCTGTCTATCTGTTTCCAGTGTGTCTTCATGTACTGCTGGGACTAGAAAGGTAAACATGACATTTCCTAGACTCCCTTGCAGCTAGGGTAATAGATAGAAATGAATTTAATTAATCAGATGTGCTCAGAGATTTGAAAGGCAGAAGCAAGGAGGAAAGATTATTTCTGCTGCTTGGTTGCTTTCTGCTGCCATACACAATTGAGATATTGGGCTTCTCTGCAGCAACTTTCCAATGTCTGGTCTCTAGCTTTGTGAGTTTTGAGAGAGAACAACAGAGGCAGCCACTGTGTTCCCCTGATTATGGAAGAGGCAGCAGCTTCCTGCATGGGCTAGTTCTGTAGTGCTGCTCTAGGAGCCATTTCTGCAGGTCCAGCCTAGAGCCCGCTACTCTAGCCCTTCCAATGACATTGAAAGCAGGTAATTTCCTGTATTAAATCATCTTCGACTTAAAACCACTAAAGAGTGTCTGTTTACTAGATCCAAACAAGCCAAGTTGACAAAAGTCTCAAGAAAAAATAAAGTCTGGTTCTTGCTCAAGGCCTGGATGTTCAGAGAGGGCTGATTTGGGAGCAACTCCTGGTGACGTGGGCAGAGGAGCAGCTCATTTGGCTTCCATGGGGGCATGTTCCTATGGAAGAAGGGAGCACCAAGGCAACTTCTGGAGATTTTCTCGTCAATATAAGGGCTCCTCCTTAGAAATCCCTAGGGCTTTTCTCTCTGTTCACCCAACAGGAACTATCCACTATTCCTTTAATTCATTTTCTCAGTGTGAGGCCTTTGCTATATTCACTTATGCTTTCATTTATAATCCACAACTATTTACTGAGCACCTACCGGAAAGTGTTATTCTCTTTGCGAACTAACCCATCTCGCCCCCTCCTAACTCCCTGCTCCATACTCCCACGTACATGCACACACACATGCACACTGTACACAACACACAAACTTCTCAACTCCTTCACCACCCCCTCCTTGACTGCCACAGCCCAGGTTTTTAGTCCTAGTTTGTGCTCCTATAATTCCTGAATTTTCCCTATCAAAGCGTTTTCTCACATTATATTGAAATTGCTCCTTCACTTCTGTCTCTCATGCTGAATGTAGCTGCAGGGATGGCAAAGGTTGCATTTCTTGTTTGCCACTGTAGACTCAATGCCTAGCATAATGTCTGGTATACACATAGCCCAGACATCCAACAAATATTTATTGAATTTATATTCTGGCATTCTAAGGGCTTCCAGGGACTGAATTGTCTGGGCTAAATCTCTTAAGATCAAAGGAAGTGCTAGAAAATCCAGATGCTGAGATAAAATTGAACCTTGGCAAAATACTTCTTTCTTTTCTTCCCAAACCCCTCATGTTTCAATTCCCCATCCTTGTCTCTTTTAGCTTGACCAAAAAAAGAAAAAAAAAAAAA
>NW_016809444.1:264420-267168 GCF_001698545.2 Rhinopithecus bieti
GTGGAGGAGTTTTAACCCAAGACTTTTGCTTTCTCACTTGTAAAATGGAAGCACAGTGAATTAAAGATGGCCACACATTCTTTGACAACATTCCCATTTAAAGATAGGATTGATGGTCCTGCTCCTTGATCTTTAATCTCGGTGGGCTCTGTGACACTTGACCAATAGAATAGAGCAGAAGTGATGCTGTGCCAATTTCCAAGTGCAGGTCTTAAGAGACTGGCAGCTTCTACTTGGTTTCTTAGAATGTTCATCAAAGGGAAGCCTGTCGCCATGCTGTGAGAGAGCCTGAGCTAGTCCCAGCTGTTCTGCCCATTCCAGCTGACACACAGACATATGAACGAAGATACCATCTTGGATGTCCTGCCTAGTTGAGTCTTCAGGTGATACCAACCCCAGCTGCCATCTGACTGCAACAACGTGAGAGATCCTAGGTAAACACCCCCCAGCTAAGCCTAGTTAACACACAGAACTGTGAGCCACTGAAGTTTGGGGTGGTTTACTAAGCAGCAATAGATAACGGCAACTAGAAGTAATGGTAATACCTACCTCATAGGACTGTTATGAAGGTAAAATGAGATTTTTAAATGCAAAACTCCTGTGTACAACCTAGAATGAAACAAGCACTCATTATGTATCATCATTTCTCCTGCCTTGCCTTCTTCCTCTTTTAAACTCTATGAATGTCTCAGAAGGAGAGGTAGGTGGAGTGGAGATGGGCTATATGCTAGGTATTTGGAATTTGAACAGCTCTCTTTTCTTTTTTCCATCTTTCTCTTGCTTCTTTCTTTTCTATGTTCTTTAACGCATAGCCAGATCATTTAGATCTAAAATAAGATCACCAAATCAAGCCTTTGTGTTGCAGTCAGAAAAATCATAGGTTTTGTATGGGCTTATGGTAATGAAAATCAAGCCCAAGAAGCTAAATGATTCAAAGCAAAATTCCCCTTGACAGCTTTTGTCATCTCTCTCTCTCTCTCTCTCTCTGTGTGGAGAGAGAGAAAGCAGTTAAAAAAATACTTTAGCCTACATAATTATTTTACCATGTAAGCATGATAGAATTGCAGGCTTTTTGGAGGGGAAGGATTTTAAAAGCACATGGTTACCTGTAATTACAGTCTTGCAAAGTTTGATTTTATACAAGTGACATTTAAGTCTGATTTAAACCATGCAGAAAGACATGGTGCATATTGGAAATGCTCTTTTTCTTTCTGACTCAAATGGCTATTTTGTTCTAGTGATCTCCCTAGAAGTCAACATTTTATTATGTTTATTGTAAGGCTGTGTGTCTTTCTAATTATGTGGCCCATCCTAGAAAACTTGCTACCTTGAGATTACCTTTCTATTTCTCCTTGCATTCCTGCAAACACCTAAACCTCTGTAGACAAGAGGTTCATCTCAGAGTCTGAACTGGCTGAGGCTCATAAATTCTGTCAAATACCTGGTCAATTAAGTTCAGGTTGGAAGAGGGGGGTCAAATTAGATGCGTGACATACGTGGATAAGGGCATTGGTTTATTTCACATTTCAGACTTTAATGTGGGTGGGTACACAAAATCACAGAGTTTGTTGTCATACCCCAGCATAAAAGCCTCTGGGACAAGGCTGAAAGGGTAGCGGGGAGAGGGCCTTGGATGGGGGATGGGGTGGTTAACCCGCGACTCTAGTGACATCTTGCCATCAGCTGCAGCTACAGACTGTAGCTTGCAGGAGGAATTTGGCCTGCCGTTGAAGATGTGTTTCTCAGATGAGACTGTAAGGGGCCGGAGCTTGGGATTTTAGGAGTGCAGGGCCCACCTCTTCCTTGGCATCAAGCCACTTAACTAAACTCTTGCGGTGTCATATGACTAGGGACGAAGTGCGGGGCCCCTTCAGACGTCGCAGCTGGGCTGTTTTCTTTCCATTTCACAGTTCCTGGAGAAGGTGTGACTGAGTGAGGCGTTGGAAAGCTTGTTCTATAATTACTTCTTGATCCGCTTCTGGGCGTGCTGTGCATGCGTCCGACCATGTGTGTTCGCGTTAGCTTGTGCTGTCGACAAGAGCCAGAGAATATGGGTCTAGGATAAAATGTGGATGATATTTTTGCTTCAAATGTCACATTTTAGGGGGTTCTAAAGGTCTTAGGCTGGGGGCTTTGTGGATGATTGAAACTGTAGCCGAATCTATGAGCCGGGATGTACCCAAGCCAGTGTAATCGCTCCAAATTAGGGCATGTGGCACTAAGCCGGGCAGCAGACACCGCTCCCGGCCCGTCGCTAGCAGGCGCCCCAGGTGGGGGCTGCAGCGAGTGCGCGCGCGTGGGCTATGGAGCCGGCGGAGGTAGCGGTCCGGAACGGCTCTGTGGGGGCTGGGCTCTCTCCCGGGTCCGGCAGCCACAGCATCTGCCACGTGCTCGCGCGGCGGGACCTACCAGGCGCCCGCCCTGGGCTGTGCCACCTCTGCCCACCCGCCGCTCCCCTCCACCCGAGGTCCCTTCTCCCCGGGCCTCACGGGGCTGCTCACTGACTCCACGCGCCTCCGGGGGCGTCGCGCGCTCGGAGCGGCGCTAGAGGCGCGGCCTCATGCAGGGCGCCCCGGGATTGGCCGCGGCGGAAGGGGGCGGGGCCGGCCGCGGAGAAAACAGCTTGCGCGCCGCCCGAGTGTAGTCTCAGTCCGGAGCCTGAGCCCTGCTGAGCCTTGGCGCCCGCCCCAGCCCCGCCCGTACCTGCGCTTATTTATCGTTGTTGTTATATATATATATATATATATA
>NW_016809444.1:269617-287774 GCF_001698545.2 Rhinopithecus bieti
CTTTCTCTCTATATATATATATATATTTTTTTTTTTTAACCGCGGAGCCCCGCATTCAGGTCCTCCCGCCGCCTCCCGTGCAGCGCTAGCCTTCTCCAGTTCCTCAGTCCCCTCCCGCGCGGTGCGCCGCAGCCGAGGCGATGCGCCTCATTCAGAACATGTGCACCATAGCCGAGTACCCAGCGCAGGGCAGCGCAGCGGCCTCCGACTGCTGCGCGGGCGCCGCCGGCCGCCGCCTGGTCAAGATCGCAGTGGTGGGCGCCAGCGGCGTGGGCAAGACCGGTGAGTCCTCGCGCTTAACCCTGGGGCTGGTCGTGGGCGACCCCTGACGGGAGCTGAGGCTGAGCGAGGCGTGGGGAGCGGTGGGAGCTGCAGTCCGACCGCTCGCCGTCCCCTGCAGGGAGCCGCTGCCCCTTGAGAGTGGGCTTAGCCGTTGTCGACGCCACCCGCCTGCTTCCACAGAGGAGGGAAACAGGGATCAAGAATGGCCAGGAGGCTTTCTGGGGACCACCGGCACCGCCGCCATCAGAACTTTGGGGTGTTTTAGTCTCTGGCAATGCCTGGCACAGAAAGGGGAGTTAGTGAAGCTAGCACCCCTGGGAGACCTTGAAAGTTAGGAAGACGTGGGTCTACTGGAAGGCTTAGGTGTGGCTCAGCCGGGCTCAGAGAAGGGGGTGGGCCCAGTGAGCCTTCCAGCTGCACAGAGACATAATTCACGATGCCTTCTACCCCCCTTCTTTTTGTCTGGAAGAGGGGTCAAGGAGCTACAGGGTAGGAATTTCACTTGTGGCCATCTATGGCTTTCTTTGGGAGAGCTGTTTTCCAGGCTGGGGGTGGGGTGGAGAACAATCTAACTTCCAAGGTTAACACTTTGACTTTCTTTTTTGTGACCTGCAGCACTGGTGGTCCGGTTCCTCACCAAGCGATTCATCGGTGACTATGAAAGAAATGCAGGTGAGACAATGCATTTGAGAAAAATTCTGTCCCATTGCAGGAGGACTGTGGTTCCCATTTTCCAGCACTTCCCAGGCAGGTTCTTTCAGTGACAGTCCAAGCCTGAGGATCCTGCCACTTAAAACTTTCCCCAGCCCTCCATGCCCCCCCCCCCACAATAACTACCATCTGGCCTCATTCCATTCCAAGCCCATTCATCATTTTATCAAGTGCCTGAAAGTATTCCCCTTGGTATGTTTTAACTATAGTGACCCCAGTTGGAAGCACCCTTTGTAGTCAAGAACCTCTCCCTTCAAAACACTCCGGCAAAAGTCGTAAAAAAAAAAAAAGATGGTCAGCTCCTTCCCCCACCCCTCTCCTTCTCTGCTGGCTGCCTTTCAGAGGTGACCTTTTAAAGCAAAGGCCAAAGGAGAGCAGTTGTAAACCTAAAGTTCTTCCTTCTTAACAAAGACAAACAACTGGATGGTAGAATTTTAGGAGGAGAATTCCTGAATAAATGAGAGGACACATTTTTCAATCCCTATGATTAAGAATAGCCACTGGGGAGGCTTAAGAGCTTTCTACCTATGCTCTGTTAGCAAATTGCTTAAATCTGTAGACCATATGAGTACATATAGGGGATTATTTGAAACGAGCTGTATAAGCTATCCCAAGATAAGACGTGGCAGCCTTCTGCTTTGATGTAGAGTTATCATTATGTCACATTTTTATTCCAACTGATAACATTGGCTGTGTGTTTACTAACAGTATTTGTCTAGCAAGCCATTCTATCTAACGGCCAAAATACAAAGTTACAGTCAAAGAATGATCAAGTACTCAAGAAAACAGAAACCTCACATAGGCTGACCAAGATAATTTGCATCAAGGGAGTATTCTAAAACTGGAAACTTTGTTTAAAATTAGATAAATACATTTTCAAAAACTTGCAAACTTTGCCCTGGTTTTAATAAATCTAACATAAGGTTAACATTGGTGTTTTTTTTTTTTTTAATCTGAAGTAAGCCCACTAAATAGAAATAAACTATAGCTTTTTTGTGTGCATTTGTGCATTGTGCATTTTTTTTTTCTAGCTTAAAACTCAATGTTTTAAAAGTTGTACAAGAAGGAAGAACATAATCTTTTTTATTTGCCTTCATAGGTAATCTGTATACTAGACAAGTTCAGATAGAAGGTGAAACCCTGGCTATTCAGGTTCAAGACACTCCAGGTATTCAGGTGAGAAGCTCTAAGACTCTGGGTGAAAGAGGAGCCTACTTGGCTGTGGAATCATTCACTTCTTCTCAAGTCCTTTATGCTGCAGGAGCAGAGAAATTTGCAGAGTCACATGTAGACTTACATATTGTCTGACAGCTCAATTGTATCTGGCTGTTGGTCAGTCTTAGCATGGTTTAGTTTGGGAGATTTGGCTAAGGGGCAGTAGAAGGATTCAACACAGCCGGAAAGCCCAAACCAAATGCAGTAGGAATTGGTGTTTTCCTTGCTACGGTTAAAAAGTCCAGTTTTAATATATGTGTCTTTGGCATGAAAAACCAAGCTTCTGGGTATAGTCTGCAAATACTTGGAATCTCTTTTGTACTGTGGAAAGTTGCTCTATAGACAAAAGCGCCATGCTAGGGTTTTTTTCCCCCGCCTCCTGAACTGGGCAGTTATCCAGGTTTAAATGCTTCCAGCTCCTATCTTTACTTCGCCAGACTTACTGTCTAGCCAGTTAATTTCCCATTTTGTGCAACTACAAAGTCTCTCTGCATGGAGTTCTCTGCAGGTCAATTTTCCACTGGAGTGTGGTGAGCTGCACTGTTATTTATTCCAACTCTGTGCAGCTGGATCAACATATTGTCAAGAAAGCTGAAGTGTGTGGGATATAACTTGTTTATGGCCCGCAACCTGGCATTACTATCAAGGGCTCTTTTGAATTTGAAATCTACCCAAGCCCAGGCTCTTTGCACCACTGACCAGCATTCACCTTGCCGTCACCCCACTCTTTCAGGTCCATGAGAACAGCCTGAGCTGCAGTGAACAGCTGAATAGGTGCATTCGCTGGGCAGATGCTGTGGTGATAGTTTTCTCCATCACTGACTACAAGAGCTATGAACTCATCAGCCAGCTTCACCAGCACGTGCAGCAGCTACACCTGGGCACCCGGCTGCCTGTGGTGGTCGTGGCCAACAAAGCTGACCTGTTGCACATCAAACAGGTTGACCCTCAGCTTGGACTGCAGCTGGCCAGCATGCTAGGCTGCTCGTTCTATGAAGTGTCTGTCAGTGAAAATTATAATGACGTCTACAGCGCCTTCCATGTTCTCTGTAAAGAGGTCAGTCACAAACAGCAGCCTAGCAGCACACCTGAGAAGCGAAGAACCTCCCTCATTCCCAGGCCCAAGTCCCCCAACATGCAGGACCTGAAGAGGAGGTTTAAGCAAGCTCTCTCTGCCAAAGTGAGGACTGTCACCTCTGTCTGAAGCAGGAGGAGCACTCAAGGGGCTTTGGTCTTCCCAGGAAGAGGGCCTGAGTGCAGGAGTGTTGAAGGCTGGCAGTGGTTCCTGGTTCCAGAAAGGGCTGGAGCAGAAGGGCCAAGAAGGCCTATGGGACTGCTACAGAAAAGCAAGTGTTGTTCTGGGCAGGGGACAGGATTGATGAGGCTTGAAAGAGCCCACTGAGCCACTCTCTGAATATGTGAAATGTACTCTGTGTCTTTTCCTTTAGAGTGGGGAGGGGGCATAATCGTTTTGGTTTCTGCATTTAGCTACCTTGTAAATGGTGGTCCGTTGCAGTTCCACGAAATGTATTGTTGTGATTAACAGTGGGAATGACAGAACAGATTAAGCATTGATAGGCTTTCTTTTCTCCCCCGTTTTCTTTTTCCTTCTTTCTTTCGTCTTTTTTTCCCCCAAGAGGAAGAATTGCTTTTCTCTTATCAGTATGATTTGTAACTCTGGAACACTATTCTTACAGAATGTCTTTCTAACCTGAAGGATACCCAGATTTCTTTCTTTATGAACAAGATGGAAAATCCCCTACCCCTGAAAAATGGATTGAGTTTATGGGCCAGAATATTCTGTATAGCAGACATCGGTAAGCTCGCTCGGTTTGCAGGAAGGCGCTGGTTCCCCCTCACAGGATGTGCATGCTCAGTGGGGTGTGTGTTGAGGAGTCGTGAACTTCACACTCTTCAGCCCCAGACTTTGCCTGTATAGTTTTTTGTTTTTGTTTTTAACTGTTCCATCAGGAAAAACAATGTGTCAGTTGATTTTGGTGTGACTTGTGGAAATGGTTCATGGCAATGGCATTGGAGTGCGTCGGAGGCCTGGCCGAGTCGTGCCTAAGGGTGGCTGAAATACGAAAACACTTTTTACAGCAAGTGAACAGGGGCTACCTGCCAAATCCCCTCTACAGATGCACTTTAAAAAGCCACTCATGCTTTGGCTTAAACTGTAATTAATTTATTTTATGTACAATAAATCTCATTTGAAAAAGAGCAGACGTCTAAGTTGGTCTCTATTGAAACGTTAACTTTCTGCCCTTTAGACAAAGTATGACCTGGTATCCTGTGATTATTGGGCACATTGAATCTGGCATTGTGCC
Source organism: Rhinopithecus bieti (assembly GCF_001698545.2). Lineage (NCBI taxonomy): Eukaryota > Metazoa > Chordata > Mammalia > Primates > Cercopithecidae > Rhinopithecus > Rhinopithecus bieti. The sequence continues at coordinate 274,153 of NW_016809444.1, forward strand.
TTTCAGGGGTTATCTCTCAAGGATTACAGCAATCCAAGGAGGTACATGCTAGTGTTATCCCCATAACACAGATGAGGAAACAGGCTTATAGAACAAGATCAGTAACCTGTCAAAGGCCACAGCCTGTAGCATTGTAAATTGTAATTTGCTGCTTTATATTCAAGACTAGCTTATCTCCTATTCACTAACTTCATGTCTTAGGTATACCTAAGGCAGATGTCTGGCTCCACATATTCAGCACAGCCTCAAGGGTATTCTTTCTTGGACACTAAGATGACTGCTTCTTTCCACATGCTTTGTTTGGCAGACCTCTTCTTTGGGTATGCTGCTTTCAGGAGATTCACTTTGTTCTCACTGTAGAAGCTTGCAGTCATTGATCTGGGGCTGTGAAATCAGGAGCCAGTCCCATGGACCTTTGCCACACCTGTCTCACTAAAGGTGCCAGCTCTCTCGTCTGTGCCACTTGGGCCTAGAAGATCTTTCCTGCAAGCTAAGTGAGCCACCATCTATAGGGACAAATCATCACAGCTGACATTTCTTTGAGTAGTGCTTTCACATACCTGATCTCATTTAAGGCCCAGGAGAACCCAGGAGAACCCAGGAGAATACTGTGGGGTATTGACACCATTTTACAGATGCAGAAGACAGGCTCTAAGTTTTGGATGATGGCTTCAGATTCACACAAAGGAGCTGAATCAATGCCACCTCACTGTATTTCCTGTTCTTAGTCTTTTGGAGGATTTCATAGCTAAGACACTCCTGCATGCATGGGGCGATGGGGCTACAGTGAATAGCAGTTGAGGGGCTACTGTGGGGTGGTGCCAGGATTTCCAGTCAGTGTTCCCACAGGGTACAGATCCTGATGGCTGACAGGGTTTCCAGGGATGCCTCAAACCTTCCTAATATACAAGGTACCTTTCTATGCTTCCAGCCTAACCTCATCTCCGAGAAGAGTGCGTGTGTTATCGGTGGGCAGGGAAATGGTGCTAACATGGAACTGAAAACATCTCAGTTCAAGGGCAGTGACAAGTATCTCCAACTGGATTCTATTCACTTTTATTTCTATTCAGCCTATGTGGTTGTGTTAACAATGTCCAGTGAGCAAGAGGTTGATCTTTATATAATTACTAAATGTCCCTTCCCCACATTCTGGAATTAAGAGTTTTCCTGCAGGTGGCTTTATGCTCCCTAGGGTGCTGAGCAGTGCTGCATTTTAGTGATCACTGCCGCGCCACCGCCCCCTTTCCTTCCCACCAACTTACAGGCTGCAGGGCTCTGGCAGGCCTTGTCTGCTCCCTTGCTGAGCTGTGAGCTCTGCCTTCTCCCTTCCTGGCCCCCCAGTTAGCGATTGCCCTTTACTTCCTCACCCCTGCACTGGACTCAGTCTCTCCTACTGCACCTTAGACAGGCTGGAAGGGAGCTCAGAGCTCTGGTGCACCCAGAGGGAAAAAGTGGCTTGTGTAAGGGCACTCTAGGAGAGAGAGGGCAGGGAAAGAGACAGAGACAGATAGAGACACACACAGAGGGACAGAGACAGAGTCGCAGCTGGAGACCACCCAAGTCCCCATTCTGTCCACTCTCTCAGGCAGATTTGTCTATTTATAGTTCTGGAACACATTTTTCTCTCTTCTAATAAGTCTAGATTTATGTTTTATTACTTTTGCTCATCTCTTTCCTTGTTGGTTAACTCTTCACTTAATCCCTGTTTTTGTTTTGTTTTGTTTTAAAATTTATGATCTACCACCACCTGGCCCTGAGAAACGACCCTCTCCATCTAGACAGGGGAATACCTCCTTTGCCATCTGGGAAGGGGAAGGCAGGGATGTGTATGTGTTTGGGGTACAGGGGAGCAGAGAAAGGGAAGGAGTTAGAATTTACTGAATATTTACAACACACCAGATTCTACGTTACCCCCGTTAAGCTTTTGAAAAATCCTATAAGGAAGGGTAGTAATATCACTTCTATTTTAAAGATAAACTGAGGCACAGACAGATGAAATTTACCTTAGGGCCACATCGGTTATAACAATTATTGTTTCTATTTATGGAAAACCTGTGTGCCAGGCCCCACAGGAGGGTTTTTGAAATAACTGATGTTTGCTGTGGTATCTCGACAATGCATCTTTAGTCTCCTCTTCAGCAAAGCAAAAGGGAGGCTGAGAATTAAGTGGCTGGCCCAGGCCTTAGGTGGCCTCCAGGACTCCACCCCAGGTCCATCTGATGCCACTGCCTAAGCCCTGGGCTGATGGCTCAGCAGAGCCCCACCTAGGAGCCCTCCTCTTCCCTCCCCTGGCCGGGTCTCCTGTCCTGCTGTTCTCGTCTCCCACTTGCTGCTGTAGGCTCCTGGATCCTGCCGGGCTCCAGGCCCCCCTGGCTGCCACACCACATCTGCTGTTGCCATCAGCCAGCTGCTTACTGGCCTCCAGCCCTGCTCAGTCATAAAGACGTCCAGGCTGGGAGCGGGAGGGGCGTGCAGTCCGGCTGTCTCAGAACCGAATCCACTTCTGTCATGATGTCTGGCTTTTGAGTTTCCTCCCTTGCCTCAAATCAAAAACATTCACAACACTCTGCAGCCTGCCTGGCGCTGCGTGGTGTGCAGAGAGGGCTCAACCCTCAAAGTCTTCCTGGCTGCTCCCGTCTCCAGCACTCATCAGGCGCCGCAGATCCGAGTTTGCCTGCCCAGCCAGCTCCTAACCCCAGGTTTAGGAGCCATGGGTGTATTTATGGTGAGCCCCTCGCTTTGGTGAAAAATGAGATTTTGACATTCATCTTACACTCCAAGAGGGAGAAAACAAATGTGTTTTCTAGGCAAATGAACAAGTTTATAGGCACATCCCTCAAAAATGAGCAGCTGATAATCTCTGGTGCTACCTCTGCACCCAAGGGAAATGAGCACTGTCCAGTCGTCTCTGTGGATAACTCATGACAGGTCCCTTGGGGAGTGGCCCAGGATGAATTAGAGAGCTTGTCTGGTTATAATAACCAGGAAAACTGGTGTTGCACATATTCCCTTTCAAGTCTAAAGAGAGATGGTTCCAGAAAGTTCTTACTACCTTCATTACTCTCCTGAATTTGCAACGAAAACAGGATTAGGGTTATTACTGACTGTGGCAAGATCCCAGCCACCACCCTCCAAGCTTTCCTTTCAAATAGTTTGCAAACCCTCCATCATCTGGTTTTGTCTTTTTAAATTCCTTTTAAGACAGAGATGGAGTCTCTTGATGTTTGTTGGGCTAGACAGCAGACATTTGTAATACTGGATTATTTGTTGTTGAGATCCTGTTTCTGGTAACCAGGGTAAGATAAATAATAGTGGTCTTGTGGGGAGTTTGATGGAATTCTTTGTTATTGGGATCCCATTGTAATGGAGGGGTGGCATAAACAGAGCCATCTGCATAGGCCCCGGCTCACTGGGGACAACTCTTGGCTGATGCAGCCTGGAGTGCTTCCAACCATTTGGCCGTGCCTGCCATGTCTGCTCTGAGGTAGACTCCAGAAGAGGGTTTACAAAGGCAGAAGTCAATTGCTACAAAGTATTTACACTTCTATCAATTGTGTTTATAAGGAGTGTGGCCAGTGAGGTCGCTGGCAGAAGGTTTGGATTTGTAAGTGCTTGTTTAGGTGATAAACACTCAGACCCAGGCCCCAGACAGGGGAAACCAGCCTTACCACTCCTGTCAGCCTTTTAAGTCACCTTCAGGTGGCTGACAGCTGCTGGATCCCTTTAGAATGGATACATTTGGAGAGGTTGAAATGGGAAATTGGCTAGCATTAGTGATGGAGAAAGTTCTACCAGAGATATATGGCCTTGTATGAGCAATAATCAGACATTTATTACTGATAAACGCTTATGTGCTCTGCATGAATATGCATTACACGTATTCACTCTTTTAATTCTTCCCCAACCCAATGTTGCGGGTCCTATTGTTATACAACTGCATGGTCAGCGAAGACCAGGAGAGGTGGACTACGATGTGGAAGAGGTGGGACTGGAATCCAGCCATTGGATTGGGCTCTTGACCTCTGGGCTATGCTATCCTGGACCAAGCTGTTATTCTTCCTCCACTTTCTCATCTCCTTGTAGACCCCATGAGTGCCTCCAAATTTCCTCTTCATTACTGTTATTCTCCTGTTGATGTTTTATTGTTTTGAGAGGTAACTTCCTTGGCGTCCTCAGTGTGAAAACCCACATTCCTTGAAATTCAAGGATGGCCATTGTGTTAGGGATGGCTCCACAGCAACCCCCCCCCATGAGGCAGGTGCCACAATTACCATTTCTTACAGACGCGGACACTGAGGCTTGGAGAGATCCACAGTGCTTGGCGTGGCGGAACTGGGACTTAGGCCCAGGGAAGCCTTCAGAGCCCTTTTCTGCCAGCTGCTCCTTTGGGGTTGGAGGGTGTGACTTGCTTCTCCTCCAGCCCCTCCCATGCTGGGAAGTGTGCCCAAGAGCCCAGCAGCAGCACGGAGGTTCTGGGAGGTTCTGCCATGGCGACAATTCTCTTTCCCCAAACCCCCCTCTTTTTCCTTATTTGTTGGAGGCCCTTTGCAGGATTTATACCAAATGTCTATTGTTTTCCTGCTTTTTAATCAAGGAGCAGTGAACATCCTGTGCCTCCTGCTTCATCTTCACTCAAACTCTGGTTACCAAGAAATTCTTCCAGCTTACCTTTCCTCCAAAGCCTTCCACCACCTGACTGCATGCCTGGCTTAGCTCCTCAAGCCAGCCTCCGGAGAAGTAAAAGATGACCATAAGCCAAACTCTGACACTTCTCCCACCACTCACAGACTGCCCCTGACCACACTAATTACAGTATGGGGAGCATTTTCAAGACATAAGAACTGCTGAGTAACATTTATAATCAATACCTTCCTCCTTTTATCATTTCAGATTAGAAGTTTTTGAATTTTTTTTTTTTTTGAAATGGAGTTTCACTCTTGTTCCACAGGCTGGAGTGCAGTGGTGTGATCTCGGCTCACCGCAACCTGTGCCTCCCAGGTTCAAGCAATTCTCTTGCTTCAGCCTCCCTACCTGGGATTACAGGCATGCGCTACCACACTTGGCTAATTTTGTAATTTTTTAAGTAGAGACGGGGTTTTTCCATGTTGGTCAGGCTGGTCTAGAACTACCGACTTCAGGTGATCCACCTGCCTCAGCCTCCCAAAGTTGAATATTTTTTAAAATAAAAAATTAATTTGTAAAAATACAGTTTTCTGCTATGGCAGATTAAAGTCACAAAAGTAATATACAAATACACGTTTGCTATAAAAAAAATACAAAAGTATACTGAGGGTGAGACTCTCCCTTCTCTTAGCCCTCCCATTCGATATTCCTTCCCAGAAGTAACCATTATATATGTATTTCCAGAAAGTTTCCTTTGCATATAGACATGTGGTTTACAACTCCATCTTCAGTAGATGCTCACGTCAGGCCTGAGCATCAGAGAAGTGCCAGCTACTCATTCTGAGTGCCACAGAGTCAGGGACACATCTTGTTCATTCACCACAGTGGCCCAGAACCTAGCACTGTGCCTGGAACATGGCAGGTACCCAGTCAATCTTTAGGAATGAATGAAGGGAGTACAGATTTGAGTCACATAACAGGTTACTTTTCATTTTTTTATTTTAGAAAAGTCATCTCTGCTTTAACATTTCTTAGGGATGGTTACCATTTCCTTCCTTATTCAAATTCAATACTTTAAGATTAGTAGAATGAAAAAGGCACCTGAGGTCTCCTCTATTTCATGAAAGAATTGATATTATGTGGAAAACATACTTGGGCAAGAAAAAGAGTGTCTGTGTCTACAAAACCCTGCTTTGGTTACATCTTAAAATAATCTCCAACTTGACGTTTCTTTCAAAATGACAGCGTTTCGTAGAGAACTAAAATCAGAGACATGTGAGTGTTTTGGTGTACATGTTATTTTCTTCACCTGTTTAATCCACAATAAAAACCTTTTCAGTTTTATCTGTTTATTACCAACATGGATGCCAGAAACCTCCATCAACCATACACCTACAAACATGTGGGTTGCAAGTGGTTCATTTTTGCCCTGGAGTTCTTACAAAATTTCACTAGGTGGGTCTAGGTTTTTTTGCTAATGGTCAGATGGAAAACTTACACTTATAGAAAAGAAAGCTTTATATTTCAATCAAAACTCATACCCACAAAGTCCACAGGGGTTGCTGTTACAATTTAGACTCCCTGGGACCAGATATCTCGTATTGGGGTCTTTCTTTGGAGGGGAGGAAAACTTTTATATGCAGATAACTCTCCAATCAACCACCTTCCCACTACAGTTCAAGTAGCCTGGCAGACCTGCCCAGTGGGCCAGCTAGAACAATGCAGTTCTTTGTTATGGCAGGACGATTTACAATACATGCAGGCTACCAGCACTGCCCTAGACACTACCCCTCCCTTCTTTGCCTTTTCAGAAATGTTTCAGAGCAAGAGAGAAACAGAGCCTCAGACCCTATTTGCAATGTTCTCTCCTCAATTATATAATCCTAAGGAACATCAAACTTTCCTCACACTCATAATTCTAAAGCATGTCTAACTTCTTGAGCAACTTCAAATTAAAAGAGTTGTAATCTACCAACACTTGCCAACAGGCTTTTCTTTAGAATTAATGAACTTGCAGGTGGAATCAGGAAGCTCACAGAGGGTTAAGGATAAATGGAAATGATCACTAATTGGACTAGCCAAAAGACAGATTGTCACCTTCAGGAAAATAAGAAAAACTTTTTTTTTTTTTTAAAGAATCACAGCAATTCAAGCAAAGTACCTCACTGCGAAGGTATCAAGACCCTTCAGGCAGAATTCTGTCATGCTCGCAATTAGTGACAGGGATGTTGGTTGTGGAGGAGTATTTGGAGTGGTGGCAGAAAATTGTATCAGCATTTCCAGCATGAGTAGGTCTTATCTTCTTAGCGGATGCTCAGAAGCCAAGGTCTGGATGCAGTCGGTCAGTTGCAAATAACAGCTCAGGAATGTTAAGTGGCTTCAGGAGTCGAGTGGACAGCACGATTACCTAACAACAGGAGAGGGCAAACACACCGCAGGGAATTAAGAGGGCCAATCTCAGGGTACTGGATGATGAGAAATAGAATGCAACAAATGTCTTTGGGGGAGGGTATGAAGTGAAGTTCTATGAAGGAAAGGTAGAAGGCAGCCAGTTCAGTGGTGCTAGTGCCCTGTCTGGAAGGAGGGGGACACAGTCTGGGATTAATGAATTTGTCACCCACATTCAGATGGCCTGTGGGACAGCTGGGCTGTGTCTACTGAACCTTTAGCCAGTGGGGCACTCAGGATGGCTGAGACTGGCACTAGGTACATTTGAGAGGCAGAGACCAGCCACTGCCTTGCTGCTAAATTGGACTGGATCATATTCTCGCTTCGTAATGCAGTAATTTGACCTCAATATCAAGGTTTCTCCCCATTTCAGGGAGCCTTTGCTCCTCCAGGGAGCATGAGAAGGCACATCCAGGAGGTGGATGTTGTTAGTGATGATGGTGATTGTTAGTTTCCTAGTACCACAAACTGGGTGGCTTAAACAATGGAAACTTACTGTCTCACAGTTCTGGAGCCTAGAAGTCCAAGATCACAGTGTTGGCAGGGTTGGCACCTTCCAAGGGCTGCGAGGGAATCTGTTCCACGCCTTTCTCCTAGCTACCTTGCACCTTCACATTGTCTCTCCCTATGCATGTCTGTTGCTGTGTCCAAATTTCCCCTTCTTATATACACACGGTCACACTGGATTAGAGCCCACACTAAAGACCTCATTTTAACTTGATCATCTGCAAAGATCCTATTTCCAAGTGAGGTCATATTCACAGGTACCAGTGGGGAGGTTAGGACTGTAAGATATTTTAAAGGGGACACATTTCAACTCATAACAATGATGATGGTGATGATAATGATAACGAATACTTGTTAATTTTTATGATGTGCCAGGTTCTGAGGATTATCTCATTGAATATCTATTTGATCCTGATATCGAGCTTATGAAATAGGTACATTTATTATCCCTGCTTTGTAGATGAAGAAAATAAAGTACAGAAAGGCTCAGGAACTTGTACAAGGACACACATACAGTCAGTGGCTGAGTCAGGATCCCAGCGCAGACAGGCTGGCCCCAGTGCCCCCGTGCCTCCCTTCCCTGTCATCAAGGGCTCTGGGCCCTTTATTCCCTTACTCCACATGCACCTTTGGGCTCCTCTGGCTTCTTTCATGGTGACCCTTTCTGCTTCCCTCAGTCTGGATTTTATTCCGGGATAGATTTGTCTCTGCAACAGTGGGAGAGCCTGTTTCCTGGGTCTGGGCTGGGGGCATGATGTGCTTTATAAGGGCCTGGTTAGGTTTTGCACAAGCAGTATTGTATGCACCCTAGAAGAAGAGGTGACTATGGGAAAAGCTATCCTGGAGCCTGAAGTCCACAGCCCACAATCCCTTGGAAGGGGATTCCAAGGCCCACAACATGACTACCTGGCTGCGCTCCTTTGGAGTGGTGCAAGTGGGCCTGCACACTTTACTATCCTCCTTTCCCACTCCCCACATTGTCCCAGGTATAATTAAATTAGTGAATTAACCAATCCATGTCAACGAGCTCATTGGTGGAAAACAAAAAGTCTGTACTCCAATGAAGAGAAAAAGTAGAAGAGGAAGAGAGAAGGAAGTATTTTCTTGTTGTTAAAGAAATAATTTTCAACAAACTTATGAGAAAGTTTTCTGTTTAAAACTTAGTTTTGGAAGCATCTATGTTACTTCTTGAAAGAGGATTATCTTAAAAATATATATATAGTTAATGTCAGCCAAGTCATATTTTTGGCAGAAACAAATTCACTGAAATCTGTGTTTCATGATTTTCCTTGAAAACCACGCAAGGAGCCTTTGAGGACAGTGGGTGAAGATTGGCCTTCTCTATCATCTGCATGCATGGTTTAGACACCATTTGAATGTGTGTCTCCCAAGAGGGTCTCTACTTATTTCAGGTCTTCCTCACCAAACCCAGTAGGTAATTGAGCCTGGCGGCTTCCAGGCGAGTGCCATCAGCAGACCCTGAGTAGATCCCAGCTCCATACTGACCGGCCAGAAGCCCTCCAGAAAGTCACAACTTACAGCCTTGCTTACCTCATCTCTCTCAGAAGGAAAATAACAGTGCCAAGCTTGAAGCAGTATGGCAAGGATTACATAAGATCATGTATGTGGAGCACAGGAAGTGCTCAGCAACTGTGAGCTGCTATTGTACTGTGGTTTTGTGATTCGGTCCTAGATCTCCTTCTGAATCTTATGACAGCTAAGAACTTTCTAGAAAAATATACAGATGTTCATACAAGATTTTGTGTTATAGTTTTAGGGGTGGTTAATGAACTCCTAGGAATTCACAGACCACAATTAAGAAGCCCTTTTTCAAGCTGGGTGCGGTGGCTCATGCCTGTAATCCCAGCACTTTGGGAGGCCGATTTGGGCAGATCACCTGAGGTCAGGAGTTCAAGACCAGCCTGGGCAACATGGTGAAACACCATCTCTACTAAAAATACAAAAATTAGCTGGGCGTGGCGGTGCACGCCTGCAGTCCTAGCTACTTGGTAGGCTGAGGCAGGAAAATTGCTTGAACCCCAGAGGCGGAAGTTGCAGTGAGCCGAGATTGTGCCACTGCACTCCAGCCTAGGTAACAGAGTGAAACTCCGTCTCAAAAAAAAAAAAAAAAAAAAAAGCCCTTCTTCAGAAATCTTTTTAAATGCACACATAAAGACAAACATTGCGCACTCTTTGGAAGTAGGTTCTTCAAAGGTGGTAGAGGCCAGTAGTCGTTCATGCAAAGGGCCCTCTCCTCCTGCTGTGACTTGGCGGTCTCCAGTGCACTGCTAGCCCTTGGGGTCTTTAATTCTAAAGCAAAGATGGTGGATTCCTCTCTGGCTGGGGTGAGGGTGGGCCTGAGGGCTAGAGTACATCTCCATCCCCATGGATGCTAAGTCTTCATGGCAGGTTTGAGGAACTTGGAGTGAAAAGGCTAAAAGTGTTGACTTCCAGAGCAGCAATAACTGAGCCCAAAGAATCTGTCACTCTCGGGTAGTGTGCTGGGCTTCCAGTCATGGCTGACAGAGACCGTGGATTTGGCTACTGCCACTGAGCTGAAACAGTAAGGCCAGTCCTCACATCTGAATAAGCAGGTATTTAACAGTAATCAGTCTATAGCTTTGTGAGGGCTCAGCCAGAGGCTGTCTGGGGTCTGCTCTGTGGAGGGGTGAAAAGAAACAGATGGAAAACAGGGGTTTCTCAAGCAGTAAGTTAGGGGGCCTTCGTGGAGGGGAGACAGCAGGACTGAGGCCAGGAGGCTTTGGGATAGCACAGTGGTTAAGAGCACAGGTTTAGGAGGGTCTTGTCTGCGTTGGACCCTGGCTGGGCCACTTGCCAGATGAATGACCCTGGAGAAGTTGCTTAACCACATGGAGCCTCAATTTCTTCATCTGTAAAGTGGGAATGATACCCACCCCACATGATTATGTGAGGATCAATGTGAACATCTTCTAAAATATCTGACACAATGACAGGCTCCAGAGGGGCTTAGAATGACAGCTGCCATGACTGTCTTTGTCACCATCACTGTCCTCATTATGTGCATCCCCAGCTGCATCCTTCCACCCAGCTCACAGCAGCCATGGGGTGGATGCAGGGGAGTGGAATTGCCAGAGCCAGTGACCCCAAGTGTGAATCTGATCGTATTACTACCAGGCTTAAAATCCCTGCAGCTTCCTCACTGCCCTCTGGTAAGCCCAGCCCTCCCGGAGAGCATCAAAGGGCTTCAGAACCGGCCCTTGCCTCCACACCCCCAAATCAGCCCCACATTCCAGCCTCCCTAACTCCTCGTAGTTTTGCACCTGGCACTTTGGGGATGCTTCTTGGTCCGGGAGAGGAGCTCCCCACTCTGCCCAAAGACCCCTCCTCCATTGTCCTTCAGCAATCAGTTCAGGCATCACTCCCTCCAGAAAGCCTTCCCAGACCACCCCTCCCCAAAGCCTGAGTATGTCCCCTGGCTGTTGGTATCTCACTGTATTCCCTGTCAACTTAACAGAGTCTTTTCATTGTTTCTTAGCACAGTGCCTGATACATAGCAGGTCTTTGATTGAGTCAGTTGGCGCCTGATTGAGTGAACAAAAACCATACAGCAGTGGAGGAGGCAGGGAGTGTAGCCATGATCAGCGGGAAGTTTTCGCTCAGGGCAGCTCTAGTGGAAGATGCTCAGACAGCTCCAGGTAAATGTGCTTCCTCTCCATTCGATAAAAACCTTACTTGTTTCTAATTCCTATTTTGAAGAGCAAGCAGGATCATACTGCTGACATTTCACATACAGCATGAAATAGAAGAGTTGGTGGTCTTTAAGTATGTTTGCATCTTAGGCATCTTTTAGTATTGGCTACTTTTGAGCATTTTCAGAATTTTAAAGCACATTCTACTAGAACATTTCTACATTATTTGGCTAAGATCACCCTAAAATTCTAAAAGTGGGCCCTAAACAGGAACAAAGATGCTCAAAATGAAAAGAAAATAGTCAAAAGAGTTTGAAATTAGCTGATCAGATATGACATGTAATTGTTTTTAAACATAATCATCAACCATGTGATAGTGGACAAGTTAAGCACTAGAGAATTCCTTTCAGAGAACTGGTCTTTTCTCAGGCAGCCAAGGTCACTGAAGAAAATTCCCATGGGTGATGTTCAATCCTTGCCCATCATGTGGCTACTTTTCTCTGCATTTTCTAAAATGCTTCTTTTGATTCTCAGTATTAGAAATCAGAGGTACATAGAACCTAAACCTGGTCTTCCCTGCTTCCTCTCCCTCTCCCCTTTTCAGGGTCCCTGCCATCTCTTCTTCTCCTCCTTCTCCTTCCCCTCCCTCTCTCGCCTCCTGTTTCTTTCTGGGGGTAGTTTTTGTTACTTCTTCTCAACTCAGACCTGACTGTCATTCAGGGCTGAAGAGTCAGCTGACTTTACCCCTGACCCATCAACTCCTAGCCACCCCACTTTCACCTGCTAATAGCCAAGTGGGCTGGCGGCAGTGGCCAGCCTCCTTCTCAAGCCAGAGGTGTCCAGGACGCTCAAGAGCACTCTGCAGTGCTCAGAGCTTGGCCCAGCCACCATACCTGCCCTGCACCATCCACCCACTGGAACACCTCCCACAAAAACAGCCAGTGGGGAGAGAATCTTTGCTGATTAAACATAAATTTCACAGTCAAATATGAGAAACGGGGTTTTTAATGAAAACAAAAAATTGTTTTCGAAGAGCCTGAACGACACTGCAAGCTGCAGGGTAGTTATGACTTAAGTGTCAGCACGTGTTGCTAACTGCAGGCAGTTCTATCAAGGAATGTTTGAAGATCCTGCTCATTCATCAACAAGAAGCCTCTGTGTCAAAGCAGATACTTGACATCAAAAAAATATACCGGCTGACTGTGAGACGGGGTGGAGGACATCAGCCAGGGAACCAAGTCCCTCCAGCAGCTTTCGGCCAGCACTGGCTCTCTACTCCAGCTAGAAGGGGGATGTTCAGTCTTTGTTCTCAGGCCTGCCTTGAACTCCACATGGGCAGTCCAGCCCTTAGGAGTGACCCAGCCCTCTGGGCTTTTTGCTGCTCCAGACCATGGCTATAATTTGTAGGTGCCAGCATCTTCCTGTTCCATTTCTGCTGAACACAGAGGAAGCAGGGAAGTCCAGGATTTACATTCCATATCCCCCTGATTTCTAACACTCAGTATCAAAAGGAGCAAGGGGTACATTTTTTGTCCCCTTTTCTTTTAAATTTGGGAGATTCTTCCCCAAAGTGACCCACATATGCACAGGCACCAACATGCATATTCATTCGATAGGCAGCTTTTGGAGCATATATTGTATTCACGCTGTACAGGCACATGCACACATACCCACTCACACACCTGTGCTAAACCCAGAAGGTTTGTATCATTAAGCCAGTGACACAGTGGATTAGCCTTACTGAAAAACCTGGGAACCATCTGACCTGACTACCACTGCCCCAGAGTCACTGTGCTGTGCTTATAAGGCTCTCAGAAGACCTGAAGTATGAGATTCAGATCTTTTCACTGTTGTCTCCCCGGGGCTTCCCATCAATTTTAAAATAACCTGGAGGCAGGTTTGTGGAGCCAGGATTAGGGATCCTTGAACCTCTTAAGTTGTGTGCAAAACTGTGTGTGAGCATATTTCTGGGTCTACTATTTTTTTAAAAAAATTAGTATGTCTTCACTAAATATTCAACTCTGGGTTGGGCATGGTGGCTAACGCCTGTAATCCCAGCACTTTGGGAGGGCAAGGCGGGCGAATCACTTGAGGTAGGAGTTCAAGACCAGCCTGGCCAACACGGTAAAACCCCGTCTCTACTAAAAATGCAAAAACTTAACCGGAAGTGGTGGTGGGCACCTGTAATCCCAGCTACTCAGGAGGCTGAGGAAGGAGAATCACTTGAACCCAGGAGGTGGAGGTTGCTGTGAGCCGAGATTGTGCTACTGCATTCCAACCTGGGCGACAGGGCGAGACTGTCTCAAAATAAATAAATAAATAAATAAATAAATAAATAAATAAATAAATAAAATATTGAACTCTGTAAATGCA
>NW_016809444.1:288035-300417 GCF_001698545.2 Rhinopithecus bieti
TAAATAAATAAATAAATAAATAAAAATATTGAACTCTGTAAATGCAGAACTACAGGAAAGTGTGGGTGCGGCATGCTTCACTATGAAAAGCAGTGGATGGGTGTCATCTTGCCCACTGGCCTTCCTCTTGTTTCTGAGCTGGCTGTTCCCTGTATTTTCTCAGACGTTCCCTCCCTGTTATTTTCTTCTTACAATCACAGGCTTCTGCTAGCCTCTCGGCTACCATCCAGCTGCAAAGTTCAGCCAGCCAGAGCTGTCTGGCCGTGGAGTCCCACAGTAGGCATTGAGTGAGTGAGGAGAGAGGCTGGTGTCAGGCATATGTGGATCAGAGCAAGGGAAACCTGGAATTTCCCACTTGGTGTCTGTGGCAGTTTGGGATGAAGGAGGTTGCCCTCTTGATCCCTTTTCAGTAGACAGGAAAGAGGACCTTCTCCAATGCACACATTTTCTCTCATCAGCACATCTCCCAACAACCACAGGCAGGAGAGTGGAGAAAACATGTCCCTTTTAGAGCAGAGAAGTCTTCAGAGGCTAGCAGGTGGGCATGTGGTTTCTGGTTTCCTATGTTTCATGCTATTCTTGCCACTTTTTGTGAAAGAGAATTCATTTCTGGAGGTGCTGTGAATGGATTCTATTCATTTCCTTTGAACAGCTGATCCCCGAATGCTTTTCAAATCTCAGATCCAAAGCCTTCTACATGGGAGTCTGTGCTATCTAAAAGAAGCTCGTTCTCCTGGTTTTTTCTACACTAGCACCTATCTATGTCTGCTGTCCACTTGTCACGAGCTGGCGCTTCCATGTTTATTGTCAGTTACTACCCAGTAGAATGGAAGGTCCATGAAAGTAGGAATGTGTCTAGCTTGGTCACTGTTCTGTCCTTAGCATAAAGGACAATGCCTGGCAAAGAGCAGATCATCTTTTTGCTTTTTAGATACTCTATAAATGCCTGTTGAATCATTAGTTAATCCAGCTTAATAGGAATGATTGTAAGTTCCTGTACATGGATCCAAAAAGCACCCACACAGCAGTAGAATAGGGAAGATCTGGAATAATAGCAATAGATACAGAAGACAAGGTGGTTTTAATTGTCTGTAATGTCAGTGTCAGTCAATAGGTTGGTGTGGTTTGTGTGGTCTTTTCCAGAAAAGCTGCTTTTCTGTTACGTCAGAATGACATAAGTAGAGTCTCTAATGTTCAGTATTGGACATTCAATTAACATTCATGAATATCAATAAGTGGCAGACTCTGTTTGCGGTGCTGAGAATATAATAGTTGAAAAATGCAAAATCCTGAGGCTGGAGGGGCATAAGCAAGGACAAGAGTGGTAGGAAAAGAAGCCCCAGATGTAGGCAGGGGTGAGATCATGTGGGCTTTGTAGGTCATGGTAGAGAGGAGGAGATGACCCCAATTTTCTCTGAGCTGATCAGTCCACGCCAAGGTTTGGCTTTTGGTTACAATCAAGTGCTAGAGAGGGAGACAAACTGGGGTTGAGGAGAACTGCCACATCATCAGGGAATTCAGGTCCATGTCACAGGGTAAGAGTGGGGTGGCTACAGGAACTGATGATACTCAGTTTGGAGAAGAGAAGACCTGGTGGAGGACATGGGAGCTATCTCCATATGTCTGCAGAATCGTCATGTGGAAGAGGGATGAACCTCATTTTCTTTTAAATTCTGTGTGGCTTAAGAGCTAGAACCAGCACTGCTGAGTGACAGTACCAAAGAGGCAGATTTGGGCTTCATCTAGAGGAGATATTAGAACCAAGAATGAAGCCCTCTGTGATGGTTACTAGTGAGTGTCAACTTGATTAGATTAAAGGATGCAAAGTATTGTTCCTGGGTGTGTCTGTGAGGGTGTTGCCAAAGGAGATTAACATTTGAGTCACTGGACTGGGAAAGGCAGACCCACCCTCAATCTGGGTGCGCACAATCTAATCAGCTGCCAGTGAAGCCAGAATAAACACAGGCAGAAGAACATGGAAAGACTAGATTGGCTTAGCCTACCAGCCTACATCTTTCTCATATGCTGGATGCTTCCTGCCCTCGAACACTGGACTCCAAGTTCTTCAGCTTTTGGACTTGGACTGGCTTCCTTGCTCCTTAGCTTGCAGATGGCCTATTGTGAGACCTCACCTTCTGACTGTGTGAGTCAATACTCCTTAATAAACTCCCCTTTACATCTACATTTATCCTATTAGTTTTGTCCCTCTAGAGAACCCTGACTAATATACCTTCCAAGCCTCAAACAGGCTGCAGTGGGAGGGGACAAATCCTCATCCTGGGAGATGGTCAAGTAAAGGCTGGATAGTAAAGCCAGAATGGAAGCACTAGCTCTGTCTATTATTGCTGTTTACATCAATGATCAAGTGAGGGTTACTCCCTTGCTTGCCCAAAGGTCTTAGACGGTCTATTGGGTATAGATTCCGTAGAACCTATCCCCTTCAATTAGGTCACATGTGTTCTTGAACAGAAGTCAGAGTCTGAGCAGACCCTGGAACTAGCACGCATGCCACTTCGTGTATTGCTAGGGCAGCAAGGCATGATTTCCGCTGCACTCTAAAAAGCAGGAAGCTGGTCCTGTCTCATATCTGCAGAGTTTGCTGTAGGGCCAGGGCAGCTGTGTGTCTGTCAAGGTCTAAGAAAGGGAGACCTGCAACAGCAGGTGTCACTCTGCAAACATCCAGGTAATTCACCTCCTTTCAAAAATGTGGAGTGAAGGACTTCAGGATAAAGAATGCCTCTTCTGTTTCCCCTGCTGCCTGAGGAATCTTCCTAGGGCCTCTTAACTCTTCAGAGGAGCTTTCTGCACAAAGGACAAGTAGCAGTCAAGGCTGATCCTTAAGCTCAAAATTCTTTGAGAAGCTCTCCCTGCAGATGACTGAGCACAGGGTCAGATTGCAGCAAAGTCACTGTAGATTCTGGGGCTCTGCTGTCAAACTGAGGTCACAGGGCTTTGAAAATGTCTGCATTTTATCCTTTTAGAGTAGGGATTAACATGTCTGTCAGGCTATTACAATGCATCACTGTTCTGAAGAGCTAAGAATTTGGTTCACCATGTTAGGGGCAGCAAGAAGCGTGGTTTCTGATGAAAAAAAAAAAGAGGTCTTTCTCAAAAAGGCAATCATTCATTAAACAGAACCGTATCACTGCTGGCAAGGAGGGTGTTAAATGAAGCAGAATTTGCAAATTTATCAGAAATCTTACCAGCTATGACCATAACAGGTGATAGTAACAGAAGAATGATCATAGTCAAAAACTGGTCACTGCCCTGCTCAAGAGCCTGCTGTAGCTCTCTAGGTATCCAGGTCCCATTCCTCAGTTGGGTGTCTGGAGACCAGCAGGGACCAGACCTTCTTGACTTAACCTGGTAGCTCAGCCACTCTAACAACACAGACTGCTCCTACCAGGCCAGTTCTCTTGGAGTCAATAAACCCCTCAAACTACAAGGGTTACTGAGTCACTGCCATTTCCTCAGGCCTGGAAAGCCCCAGCCTTTGTCCTCAAGGAATTTATATTTGATTGAGGAGACTAGACCAGCAAATATGAAGTAGTCAGGGAGAAGTCCAGATCTGCATTTCCCAGTATAGATGGTGGAGGTGGGTAGAGATGTGGAAAGAGCCCGGAGCAACAGGTAGGATGTCACAAAAGGGAAGGATGCAGCTCCTGGAGCTGGCTGTGTGGATATGTACAGTAGTGGGTGGAGGTAGGAGGTGGCACAAAGCTGTAACCCCAAAGCACTGGGAAGATAACACCCCCAGAGTCAAGTCTCAACCTGGGAGGATGAGAGTGGAAGGGAAGACATCCCAGGTTCTTTGACCTCTGGCATGACAATTCTGAGCCATGTAACACCAGCTCCTCAGGGGCCCCTGGAGGACCGCGCACCCAGAACATACCCAGCTTGGCAGTGTGTTGTTTTGTTGCTTTTCTTCTTCACTGTCTTTTTTTTTCTGAGTTCTTCACTTCTGCTTCTTGGGATCATCTGCCAAGTAAACTACCTGCTCTCTCATCCCTGGCTTCGGGGCTGTTTTGGGGAACACACTAAGGCAAGGGTTTTACATCTTACCAATTTAACAGGCTGTGCATCCCTAGTCACAGGAGAACTTCCAGAGGCAGGGGTTCTCCTCTTCCAGAAGCCTCTCTCCCTGGGCTCCTGCTGCCTCATTCTGTGAGCCTCAAATCCTCCAGCACAGCAGTGTGGTGACTGCTCAAAAACGGCTGGGAATAACTGCAGCCATCATTGACTGAGAGTTCTGAGCCAGGCACAGTGCTAAGAAGCATATTCTCAAGCCTATTCTGATTTAAGATTCACAGCCACCTTGGCCCATTTCCTAAATGAGGAAACTGAAGGCTTTTCCCTCCCAGATCACCTGATTAGTCAAAGGCAGAGATAGGATTGGAACTTGGGCCCATAAAATAGAAAGGTCTACGTTCTTCACTACTGGGCCATAGAGCCAGTTTTCTTGTTTAGGGGATGGGATGGGGCCTGGCAGGAGGTATAGAGAAGAAAGCTACAACACTAGTCATTGTCTGAACAATGCTCCTTCCCACACTCCTCTGACTCTACTCTCTAATTGCCACAGTTGGGAGGTGGTTCTTGGAGTCATCCCTCCATTATCTGGAGCCTAGAGAGCAGTGAAAACTCCTGAGTGATTCAACACTGATTGGACATCGGAGAATATAGGACCCTAAGGAATCAGGAATAGGGATAATAGTACCTTAGCCCCAGAAGCCCAGAGCTACAAAAGAAGAGCTCTCCTCCCTCCCTTCACCCCACCGGACTCCACCCTACCCCAGTTTATTTTGCAAACAACAGAGTTTCCATTTAGAGCTAATTTGCCTGGTGTCATAGCATTTAATCTGTCATGATAGACTTTATCAAAATGACCCAGTCCTGCACCACTGGGAACAAAGGAACTTGTTTGTTCCTGTATGGGCATGTAGGGCTGGTTCTGGCTGCAGGAAGACATTGTGACACAGGTGGCAGCAGGAGGGAGGGAACAAAGCCAGGAGGGTGATAGGCAGGCAGACTAGGAGATGGGCACTGGGACCCCTGGGTGGAGGGCCCTCACCCATCCGTCACACCCCTGCCTCTGAGCTCTTGTTCAAATCATGGAAGACTCAGTACCTGGGTTCCTGGTTTCAATGATGCCACAAGATCTTTGACCATTTTCACTTCAGAGACTGTGACCCCTCCTACCACAAAGAGGATCAGGACAGCGTAGTCACTAGGATGAGGGCGGCTCACCTGCAAAACAAAACACCAGCAATATCAGATGGATGGCAGTGATGCAGGTGCGATGCAGCTGGGTGCCATCTTCACTGTCCCTCTGTAGAAACCTCAGGACTACTACTGATAGTGGCAGGAGGCAGATAAATCCTAGGCAGATAGGGGTGGGACCCTGGTGAAACCTGATGACAGTTTAAAGCCTAACTACAAGTCCCAGGTAAATCCATGTACTGGATTGAGAACCTGTCTTCCCATTTGGTGTGTTTTCCTCTGATTGATCCCTACCCTTCCCCTATTTTACATATACCTACCCTTCCCTAATTGGTTTTTTACACTGTCATGTCTGTCTTTCAGTGGTGACTTTGTTTTAGCCTTTTTTTGCATACTTGCAAACCAATCAGCAGGCACTTCCCATTCTGAGCCCATAAAAGCCCCAGACACAGCCACACACAGAGCAAAACCAACTGACTTCAGTTGGGGACCACCCTTGCATCCCCTCTCTGCTGAGAGCTGTTCTGTTGCTCAGTAAAATTCCTCTCCACCCTCCTCACTTTTCAATTGTCAGTGTGACCTTGTTCTTCTTGGGCATGGGACAAGAACTTGGGAACTGCTGAATGTGGGTACAAGCTATAACATGGGTGAGCTGGGGCATGTCTGCCTAGCCACAGGCTGAGCCAGTGCACAAGCCATGTATGGCCCAGTGGGCCGAGTAGGTGGGGCAACTCCTGTGGCAAGCCTGGGGTCTAGCAAGGCCTGGGAGTGGGGCATTGCTGGCTGTGGAGGTCCCTGGTTGGCAAAGTGGGTGAGAAAAATCCTGTGTCACTACCTCCATTATGCAGGTGTGATAAACAGCCCTTAGAGAGATGATGATTTCTTAGCTATCAGATGTCCCAGTGGTCTGCGAACTCATTGACTGGGAAAATGTATAACACAACTCCTTATTATGTCTCTTTCAATAAAGATTTAATTGAAAGAAAAGTTAAAGGAGCAGGAGCTACTAAAAACAAGAGAAGGCTGAGGGACAACTTCTTTCTTTCTTGTTAATCTTCAGGTCTCGGTATAAATGTGCCCCCTTCTTTGTTGCATGGCTCTGTTTATTTCCTTCAAAGCATGTAAAACAGCTTGTCGTTACTCTATTTGTTTATTTATTTGTTTACCTGTTGGCCATCTTCTCTACTAGAACATAAATTCCATGAAGCAAAAGCCTCATCCTCCTGGTTTATGCTATTCCCAGCTTACCTAGTACAATTTCTGGTACATAATAGGTGCTCAATAAATGTTTGTGGAAATAATAGTTAAAGCCGTAGGTAGGTGGAGGCAGAGGGTGTACAAGGATGAAAGAGCACAGGGCCCACCCCCCAAGGTGCTTACAGTACAGTACAGACTTACAGCCCTTAACTTCTTCAAGCTAGCCTGAGCTGAGGGTCCATGTTGCATGGAACCTACACAAGATGCTGCGGAGAATTCCTCCTGATTCCCTATGATTTCATCAATGAGGCAAAAATATTCTTATATACTAAAATGAGAATAACTCAAAGTAACCATTCAGGAAATACAAAATGACCAATAACTAGACTCAGTGATGGAGACACTGAGGGGACAAAAAGGGATTCCTGAAGACAGTATGTTTTGAGCTGAATCTGGAAGCCACAGTTGGTTTGATGAGGAGTGGGCAGGAGAAATAGTGTGAGCCAAGTTCCAGAGACAATCAGTCACCGGAAGGGTGGAGCGGGACAGGGAGGCCCAGCCAGAATGGAGCATGCATGGAGTCCTTGCAGGAAAAAGTCTGCCAGCTGCCTGCGTGGCCACCAAAGCCAGAAGGTGGGTAACAGGCTTCACCTCCAGCAAGAAGAGGGGGAATGAAGGTATAAGTGTACATGCCCATCACAACGCATCTGTGGGTCACAGGCAGTCCAGAGGAGTGCCTGGGGGAGGAGCAGGGCAAGAGGACGCCCTTTCTCTTACCACCCCCCAACTCCTTTCTCAGCTGAGATCTCTGGCTCCCTTGCCTGATTATACCCATGTCTCAACATCTTATTCTAAAAGCACTTGAAAGGATGATGCATTAAGTGTTCCCAGTTATGTCATTATTCCTTGGCTTCTGAAGAGGAAATTCAGAATGCAAAGGCAGCAGGCAGGAGGAAAGGAAGGACAGAGAGAAGAGAGAGGACTGGGGGACTATCTAATGGCCTCCAAATAGGTGGTGGTGAATACTGGAAAAAATTTCAAAACACTCTCATCTTCAGAAAAAGACTCAAGTCCGCATCCTACTCTGTACCTCTGTTTCTCCCTGACCACGTTTGTCAACTGCTTTCTTCCAATCTGCATATCAGACACCATAGCAACCCTGCTTTTGTCCTGCTGTACCCTGGAATTGCTCTCACAGGAGTCACCAGTGGCTCATATTGTAGGAGTCAATGGACACTCCTTTGTTGTCATCTAACCTGACATTTCTGTGGCATTTGTCACAGCTGATGACACCCTTCTTAGGTACCATGATAGCACTTTCTCTAGGTGGTTCCTTCTACCCTTCTAATTATTTCTTCTCAGATTTCTTAATAGGTTCCCTTTCTTGGTCTGCCCCTTTAAATGTTGTTACTTATGGCTCCATCCTTGGCTCCTTGCCCTTTGCACTCAATGCAACATCCCTGAAGGACGTCATCTTCTCATTTTTTATGTACCTCTCAAACCTATGTCTTTTGCTCAGTCATCTCTGTTGAGCTCCTGTGGACAGCACCACCCAGCTCCTGTGGACGATACCTCCTGGGATTTCTGAACTCGACAAGTTTCATATGTGATCCATGATCTTTTCCCCAAAACCTTTCCTTCTCTTGAATTTTTAACAGCATCACCACCTTCACAGTCACCTGAGCCAGGCACATGAGAGGCATCTTAGATTTTGCTGTCTCTTTCATCTCCCAGATGAAGTTCTATTCATTCTACCTACTTAAAATTATCAACATCTCCTTGATTACTTCCACATTAGATCACTGCTACAGTCTTCTAGTTTGTCTCCCCTATGCAGTTTGGCCATACCCCATCCATTCTCCTCATTTCTGCCAAGTACGTTTTCTAAAATACAAATATTTGTTATTGAACATAGCAAACATTGTACTTTTTTTGGTATTATCTCACTTAATTCTCAAAATATCCTTAGAAAGCAAACACAATTATTAGTGTATTTTGTAAATGCAGAAATTGAGGTTCATGCACAGTAATGGATCCAGGAGCAAAATGCCAGAGGCCACACTCTTAAACACCTCTCGGCTCCATCACATGATCAGATTCTCTGCATAGAATCTCCTAACTTCTAGGATAAAGTTCGAACTCTGTAGTTTAGCATGTAAGGCTTTTACAATGTGGCTCTGGTTTATGACTCTATTTTCATGTCCTCCACACACACTATTTGCTGGAGCCATTCACGGCGGCTTGTGCCATACCTGAACACCTGGTATTTGTTTTTGGGAACATCTGTTAAACATATGATAATTTACTGAGTGTATGCGTATCACCAGTGTGCTGCTCCATTAATTTTCAAAGTAAACAAACCAGTGTAACCAGCACCCAGACCAAGAAACAGAAAACCAGCACCCTGAAGAGACCCCCTCATGACCTACTCCTGTCACTACCTCCCCACAGGTAATCATCATCTTGACCTTAACAGTCTACCTTATACTTACTCAACTATACACCTTGGGGATTTTCCATATCAGTAAGAAAGGCCTGCAGGCTATAGACACGGTGTGGACCACACCAGTAGGTTTTGGCCTGTTTGTGCTTAGTACTTAGCACCTGGTAAGCTTTCAGTAAATGTTGCATGAATGAAATAGTTACATGAAGGAATGAATCATATCCGCAAGTTAACAAGAAAGGCCCTTCTTTTCTTAGAAACTCTCCTTTTTGCTTTTTGCATAGTTCTTCTGCCTGAGTAAGTAACCCGGATCTTCCTTCCAGCCCTACAAACAATTGTTGTTTCTCACTTAATCCTGGGACAGAAATAAATTGGCTCCAGAACTTGAACGTGGTACAATATGTTCCCAAAGACATATGCTTTCTATAAGAGAGTCTGGAATCCAAAGTACATTGGGAGAATCCTGGAAGGATGTATTGACAGATGAAAAGGGAAAAAAAGAAACAAACTGCAACAAAGAACAATACCCTGGGGCTAAGGAGTGGGGGGAATGTTGGTTTTGGTACAAATAAATGGGTCCAATTAATGCATGTTGGTGTTTGCTATTTTGGTTTCTGTTTAGATTCATGTTTTGATACCAGACTTTTCTTGTGGAGCTGTTCAAGTCAGCAGACTGTTGGGAAGTGGAGTCTTTTCAGTCTTTTCCATCAGAATAACACATTCCTTATAATCGGCCATACATGACTAAGCCCTGTTTGCATGCTAGTTCATGGTATAAGGCATTTTGAAGATGAAAGACTGAAGCATAACTACTGCAATTGCAAATGCACAGATTAATAAAGTAAGTCCGAGTCACTGTTCTTTCTTTCACTTTCTAAATCTTTGCTGGCTGTGATTTTAAGACATCAGTTCTGGTGAGAGAAGACAGTTTCCTTACACCACTCCATCTCAGCCTTTGCAGCAGAGGCTGCTGAGACCCCTTTGGAGGAGTGCACCCCTGATGTGTTGTGATTGTCTTCTATCACTGGGGCTGCCAAAAGAAGGGTTTCTGCTGCTGCTTCCAGTTTCCAGGTGCCCTCTAAGAGTTTGGGATCCTGATTCCTCCTCCACATGGTGCTCCTCCACTCAGTTTCTCTTTATTTGTGATTCATTTGTCCCTACAACAGGCAAGGGGCAGGTCATACAACAATGGACAGGGCCTTGTAGAAGGAAGACAGTTCAACAGGAGCTTTGGCCTTAAGGGGTACTAAGCCTCAGAAGCACCCAGGCTGACACTGAAGTTGGCCCTTGGTAATGGCTTTTCTCCCCCCAGGAATTAGTAACAGCACTGCCACTCCCTCTGAACACTTCATGTTTCATGTTTTATTCACTTATTCATCCATTCAACAAATATTTATTGACCAACTACTGTGGGGCCAGACACCATTCTAAGCATCAGGGATTCATCAGTGAACCAAAGAGAAAAGAATCCCTGCTGTCACAGAGCTGATATTTTAGCAGAGGGAGAGCGATAGTCAATAAAATCAGTAAGTCAGGGGGTAAGTAAGTAAGTAATCAGTAAGTAAGGAAGGTGGTGAGTGCTATGGAGGAAAATCAGGTTGGGGAGGGTAAGTGACAAGCATCACTTTATGCAAGCCTTGGAATCTATGAAGTAGGCAGAAGCCCCATTTCACACAGAGACACAGAGGCTTAACGAGGTGGAATAACTTCTCCAAAGTGGCTGAACTAGTAAGCTGTAGGGTCGAGGTTGAAATCAAAGTCCATCTCGCTGCAGAGCTGTAACCGTTGTACCTTTCATTCCACATACTGCCTTTTCTCCACAAATTCTTCAAACGAAAAGCATTTTTATTAGCATTCATCTCCTAAAACTCTGTACTTTTGGTTCTTTAGAAACATCAGCCAATCACCAGAGCCTGTGGGACTTACTTTTACTTACAGTTAATTCCATTGCAAAAGGTTTCCATGCTGCTAGAGCCCGTCGGCTGTTCAGCTTGACCTCTCTGCCTCATTTGCTGCAGTTGATGGCTTCCTTTTTCCTGAAACTTCCCCCCTGCCCTCTACTTTCTAAGCCCTCTTAGCTTCTCTCCCTCCTTGGAGGGCTCCTCTTGCTCGACTTGCTCCATGACAAGCTGTGTTCTTGACTGCTCTGGCCTCTGGCCCCTGATCTTCTCCCAAACATCCTCCCTGGGTGGCCCTGTCCCTGTCCATAGTTCAATGCCTCACACATGCCAGCGTCCCCAGATTGCTAACACTGGCCCAGGCTCTGCTGAGCTATAAGGCTGTCTCTCAGGCTCCTACATTCAACAAGTCTAAAGTGCAAGTTTTCTTCTTTTCCAGTTCTGCTTCCCGATGGAAACAATGTTAACACTGTCCATCCAGTCACTCCAAACTAAACGAATGGTCCTAGACAGCCTCCACTCATTTACGGCTGCATCCCATCAATCCCCGTCCTGTGGAATCCAGCAGGCTTCATCCTCGTCCCCTCGTCCCTTGGCCCTACTTGACCTTAGACTTTCATCCTCTCACCTTCCCGCCCCAGTCAGTCTGCTCTTGTTTCTGTCTCATGCACTGCTGCCAGGGTGAACTTCATAAAATGTAAACTGGTTATATATTCCTAGCAAACATCCAATGGCACTTCAGTGTTTCTCGTCAAATGTCAAAACTCCAGCCCTCTGGGATCTAGTTTCTGCTTATCTCTGTCTTCATATTCTTCTGCTCCCTGCATGTCACCCTTAGCTCCAGTCATTTGGAACTGCCTGTACTCACCTCAATGTATGATGGCATTTCATTACTTCGGAGTTCCTAACTCCTGCTGGTCTGGCAAAATCCAGCTCCCCTGGGAAGTTTTCTCTGACTCCCTGACTGAGCTATTCTTCTGTGCCCTCACATTCCGTCCACCACACCACTTATCTCTTCTCTCCGCAATCCTCAATTTGCTTATCCATCTCCTTAACAAACTGCAAGCTACATGATATAGCTGTGCTTTGGCAGGTAGGGAACCTGGTTTGTCTCTATATCTTCCTTAACCGCAACAATGACTAGCATACAAAAGAGCCTCTCAATCATTGCACACTGTCAGATGCAATATACAGACTGCCAAAATCAAGTTTGTGTTTTTGCTTTACAGTTCATACCAAAATCTATCTCACTTGAACTTATGGATCATGTTTAGCTAATGTAATGCAAATATTGAACCCTATTTCATAGCATGGAGTATGATTGAGAAAAAAAAAATAGAAACAATGGTTTCAAATAGTGTTGCAAAGAGGAATTCCAGGATTTGTATTCATTTAATCAACAAATGTGAACACTGAGATATTTTCCTCTTGTCAGAAATGTCCTTAAGTCCAATGGACCTAATCCAATAGTTCAGCCCTCTGAGTCTTGCTTCTTTTCTTTTCTTTTTTCTTTTCTTTTCTTTTCTCTCCCTCCTTTCCTTCCTTCCTTCTTTCTTTCTCTTTCTTTCTTTCTTTCTTTCTTTCTTTCTTTCTTTCTTTCTTTCTTTCTTTCTTTCTTTCTTTCTTT
>NW_016809444.1:302791-306278 GCF_001698545.2 Rhinopithecus bieti
TTCTTTCTTTTCTTTCTTTCTTTCTTTCTTTCTTTCTTTTTCTTTCTTTCTTTCTTTTTCTTTCTTTTCTTTCTTTCTTTTTCTTTCTTCATTTCTTTCTTTCTTTTCTTCTTTCTTTCTTTTTTCTCTCTTTTATTTTCTTTCTTTCTCTCTGTCTCCTTCCTTCCTTCCTTCCTTCCTTCCTTCCTTCTTTCTTTCTTTCTTTCTTTCTCTTTCTTTCTTTCTTTTCCCTCCCTCCCCTTCTTTCCTCCCTCCCCTTCTTCCTCCCCCCCTCCCCCCCCCTCCCCCCCCCCCCCCTCCTCTCTCCCTCCCTTCTCTCTCTTCCCTTCTCTCCTTCCTTCCTTCCTTCCTTCCTTCCTTCCTTCCTTCCTTCCTTCCTTCCTTTCTGTCTTTCTTTTTTCTCTTTCTTTTTTCAGGGTCTTGCTATGTTGCCCAAGCTACTCTCAAACTTCTGGGCTCAAGCGATCCTCCTGCCTCAGCCTCCCCAGCAGCTGGAATTACAGGAGCACTACTGCACCCTGTCTTGTTTTTCTTATACGAACAATGTGTAACTGGATTACATGACCTCCAAGGCATGTTCAGCTCTCACCATCCAAGGACCTGACATCAATCTTTACTGACAGCTCACGATTTTTGTTCTGCATTCCAAAGCATCCTTTACCCCTGTTATAGATTCCTCTGCAGGTATCTGTCCAATCCACAAGCCAACAATCTCCCCTGTCCACATGGTCATATGAAAGGGTCCTAGCATCCATGCAGTCACAGTGTGACCCTGTCCTTCAGTCACAGTTGATTGGTTCTGGAATGGCCCCCTGACCCAGGGTGGGCCAACTAGAGACCCTTCCCTGGGAATTGAAGCTTAACCTCAAAAGCTTGAAGATAGATGAGGTTCAGTCAAAGCTGTGGCATAGCTACTCTACTCAACCATTCATTTATACTATTTATTGAGAATCTACAAAATGCAGGGCACTGTTCTTATTCAGGGCAGAATGGGTCTCATAGAACTGTCTGGTTTCCTGATGGCTTTCCAGTTCTTAGTCTCAATCCTTCCTGAGGCCTGTTGCATTGCTGCCCTTGGGTTCCCCAGGACATCCCATGGGCCTCATAATAAACTTTCCTTTAGTTCAGTTATTACGATTTGTTGGCATCTTACTTCCAATGGAAAGAGTTTTAACTCTTACCCCTCAACACCAGCAGCTTTTCAAAGCCTACCTGAGCAGTTGCTCTAGTTCTCCTTGTGGTCCTCTTTTTGTTGCCACTTAAGGCAATGGGAGACTCATATCCACTCAGATAAGGGACCCAGAGGTAAGCACTGGGCTTTCTGTGAGTCTTTTTCATAATTTAAAAAATTTTTTCCAATTAAGCATGGCCACATAAGAAATGAAAGAACAAAAAAAGAACATCTTAAAAAGCACACTTAAAAGGAGGTAAAAGGGCCTCATGCAGTTTCATTAGATAAAACCCACCCTCCTCATGTCAATTTTAGCAGAGAAAACATCTTGACAAATCGTGTCCTTTAGTCAAAACAAGCTGAGGTCCAAACATATGGAGTAGATAGAAAATAAACTATTTTCAGGAGATTGAGATCCAAACCACAAATTCCAGAAATGCACTTTAAAAGTGCTGCCTATTAGACATGCTAGTTTTAAATTAAATTAATGTTGTAGGGAGAGGGGTAAGGTATGTTTTGATTTATTTATTAGATCATTATCAAGCTTTCCTCTAAGGAGCTCAAGGTATTCCATGCACAAGGATTTTGGAGAAAAGGCTGTTTTAAGAATGTCAGGTTCTGCCAAAGCTATTTCTCCCTAGTTTGCTAGAACCACCCCCTAGTGGGCTTCACACACTGCCCTTTGAAGCTGACAGCTCTGTGTGGCTAACCGCAAGTCTATCCTCTGGTTGAGAAGTACATCAAGTTACTTCAAACACTTCTCAGAACTGCTGGAAAAATGATCTAGTGGGTATACTTGCTCTTCTCCCCAGCTCATCTGGCTTACTTTATGGGACTTGATGGAGCAAACTTGGGAGAGGAAAGTTCCCCAGCTCAGTTTCTTATCAGGAAGTAATTTTAAAAATATTATATTGTTAAAAAACATATGGAAGAATAGCAAACAGGCCTTTCATTGACAAAGCCTTTCTGGGCTCACTTATTTTGAAATCAGCTTAGAAGCATGAGTGACTTTTCCATCCTCTAGATTGGAGGGAAAACTCCTAGGATTAGCCAAACACTGCCTTGCTCAGCTTGACAGCCAAACATATTTAGGTGGAGTACAGATTGTATTTTCCAAAAGTGCCCATGACAGTATTTTCTGCTCCTCATGCTCTTGATCCATTTTCAAGAGGAAAAGTGCGTGTCCCCTCCTCTTGAACCTGGGTTGGCATTTGTGATGGCCTTGACAAATAGAGTACAGTGCTGTGGAAGTGATGTTATGTGGCATTTGAGGCTAGGTCAAAAAATACAATACATCTGAATCCTGGCTCTCTCCTAGGATGCCTGCCCTTGGAATGCAGCTGCCATGTTGTGAGAAATCTTGGCCACATGAAAAGGCCCACATGGAGAGAAACTGAGGCCCCTCGCTGCCAGCTGCCGCTTGGAGTCTACTTTCTGACTATATGAATGAGCCATCTTGCAGGTGAATCCTTCCCTACTGAGCTCTACCCAGAGTGTAGATTCATGAGTAAAATGAATGATCAGTACTATTTTAAATCAATGATTTGGGATGACTCGGTATGTAGCAATAGATAACCAGAACAGGTGGAGATGAAAGACTTCTCTGGACAATCTGATTTCAACAGGAATGCAGCTAAACACTGCAAAGAAAGTAAGTTCAACCAGTTGCAATATGACGCAGATGAAATTCTGACTCTAGTAAAGGCAAAATCCAGCTACCCTGACTTTCCTATCATAGAGGAGTTGTTTGATGCAGATAATCTTAGACACACAGGTATTTTTCTTAACTTTCGCTGCCTGCAAAAATGTACATAAATAAGATTGAGTTCTGTGAGCCATTTCCAATTACCTGGAATGGAGGTCTCCATTTCCCCGCAGTGCTGAGGTTGCCCGAGGAGCAGCAGCAAACCTTTGCAGAGCAGAGCTCTTGCTCAGTTCCCATACGTGAAGACTGCACTGCTGAAGTACTCCTGGGAGAGTTGTGGGCCTGAGTTGCTTGGGGCTTCTGCCTCTGTGTTGGTCAGGGTCTAGCCCTGCTGGCCTCCATTCCTGTGAAACAGCTTGTCATGGCATGTGTCCAGATTTTCACTGGCTCCCTACAGTTTGCCCCAAGAAGGACAGTCGATGTCTCCCAAGACTGAGGAGCGCAACAAGTTACTCACAGTGGAAAAGAAAAAGAGGAGTCTGGAAAAACACATTACTGCCTTATGAACATGGCTTCCCATAGGCACAGCAAAAGAAGAGCACTCAGCACTCCATGTCTTTCTTTTTTTTTTTTTTTTTTTTTCTGCTGTCCACTTTGTAATTTCTTTCTTT
>NW_016809444.1:307382-330332 GCF_001698545.2 Rhinopithecus bieti
TTTCTTCTAGGGTTATGGTATTAGGTCTAACATTTAAGTCTCACTCCATGTCTTTCTGACAAGAGCAAATCAGTAGTGAAATAAGAAATGTTTGTGACTTTTTGGGGGGCAGCATATCTATTCTATTCTATTTAATTCACTTGTTCACCCAACAATTAGGCTTTGTGCCCCAAATACTTGAGCACTGGCTATGTACAGGCATACAAGGGTATTCAAGGTGGCTCTTTTCAGACATCACAGTGTGGCAGGGATACAAACCCATAAAAATAATAATAGCAAATATTTATGTAGTACTTACTATGGGCCAGACATTGTTCTGAGTGCTTTATATGCATTCATTGATTTAATTCTCATAATAGTCCCCAAAAGTAGATGCTATTATCATCCCTGATCTATAGATGATGAAACTTAGGCACAAAGAGGTTAAGAGATGTGCCCAAGGTCACATAGCTAGTAAATGGTGGAGCTTGGGTTCTAACCCAGATAGTGTGACTCCAGATGTGTTACCACTACTCTCTGCTGGCTGTTGTAAACAAACACAGTAGAATGAAGTGATTGCTATTAGCATAGCTTATAGTAGATGGTATGAGGAAGAAATGCATGAAAGAGACAGCTGTCTATCATTTATAAAATCTAACTGAAAAAATAAAGATGTCAAATAGGAAAGAGCCTCAAGTCTCCCTTGGTGTCACTCATTCTCCTATGTGACCACTCTGTGAGGACATTTCTCCTCTTGATTCCTTGAATTTCTCAGTCTACAAAATACACCCATTTACTTCTGTTCTGTTCTGTTCTCTAGAGAAACAAAGAAGTTGGAAGAAACAGATTTGCACACTGTCAGTGTGGAAAGGAGAAGAGAGCATCAGATTTCTTTGACAGAGGTGGAGGCAGGCTTCCTTCCCCTTGTGCACATCAACGCAGGGTGGGCGAGGCAAGAGCGAGTGGGCTGCTGCTTCTTTGGGGTTACCTACAGATGAAGCAATGACCAGCTTTGCCTTGCTTAGTAGCTGCTGGAAAGGAGGGTCAGGGTCTCCTTTGAGGGTCACTAGAGTTGAGTGATTGGGGCTGCTACTTTGCAACCCCTGTGAAACTGAGATAGAAGCTTTTGGCTTAAGGGCAGTAGTTGGAAAGAGGAACCAGTGCCTTGGAGCTGTGCTACTTTCTGAATAAGGACTAAAACAGGTCCACCCTGACCACCCTCCCAACTTTTGGTGAGACTCTGCTGTTTGTAAGGCCTATACAGGTGCCGACTGCTGAGGATGCAGAAAAGAATAAGACCGCTGAGGATGCAGAAAAGAAAAGAATCAGCTTTCTGATTCTCACAGTGATAGCGTTCACATTCTTTTGATAAGAAAACATCTAAATCATGCATGTGTATCTATGTGCGACTGGGTTGTGTTATTTTATCTTGCTAGATGCAGTGAACTCTGATCTAGTCTGTTCTATTCTTTTTCAGTAAAACATGCTGTTCAAAACCATTGAACTGATATCTTGATCCACTAATGTGCAGTGAATCAAGTTGTGCAGTTAGAAAAACACTAGTCTGAAGAAAAACAGCCTGGAGAAAGGTACCTAATATGTATAGATACAAAACAGTATATGACTGCAGCTATACAAGTAAGAACAAAATGTATAGAGCCCTGAAGAAGCCACGTGGGGCCTGGACAATGCTCTCCTGTGTTCCTTCCATCACCTGCTGTGAGGGCACACACTCTACACCCCATGGGAGTAACTGCTGGCTCTGTTACCCAGCGCATCTCTCACCAGCCTCTCCATCTGCTCTCATCCCCGCACAGTCTATAGACCCTGTTTCTGGGTGTCCCTGTGTCAGCACCATCACGAAACCATTCCTATCTGAAAGGGATGGATGAGCAGCTCAGCTAGAGCCTTTCAAGCTCTAGAATTCTCCCATTTCTACGGCAGCACCCTAAGCACGGGAAGGATTCCACATTGATAACTTTATTCAGCAGACTTTGCCTTTTTGTGTCTTTCTGGCTCAACACTGGTGGGTCTTGAGTGAGAAGGGGAGGAGGGAGCAGATTCCAGAAGAACAGAGCAGGGCAGCAAGTGACAAGAAAGAAATGAGCAATAACTGTTGGTAGCTAATACACAATGAACATGCAATTGTAGAGGCAACTCAACTCCAATGCATACATTTATTCTCCTGAGGAGTGTTGCCAATGAGTCCCAGGGCCAAGTCCCAGAGATGCAGATGAGGTAGCAGCAGATGACCCTTGAGGGAGCTCATTCACACTGGCTGTCTCGATGACCAGCCCAGGCATAGATTTTATTCATGAGCTGGATAGATGCTGAAAAGGGAGAGCAGTCGTGCTAATGAGTAACCACAAAGGAAACCAGAATGAATGACATATGAGCATATGAATACTTAACTTCCAAGAAAATGCCTGGCAGCCTCCTGGAGCCAAGAAATGTGGTTATGAGCTAGGCTTTGGAATACGAGTGACCTTGGGACAAATTCTGGTGTCACTATTTCCTGTGTGCTCTTAGGAAAATGCCTGAGAACAGAGGAGAGTAAGACCCCATCTCAGCCTCCTGGAGGTTCACATCTACTGCGTAACATTTCTGGGCCTCAGTTTCCTCACTGGTAAACAGGGATAATGATAGGACCTACATTCTAAGGCTGTCGTGAGGATCAATATCAGAATGAATGGTAAGAGCTTGGCTGAACCATGGTACACACTGATCACAGGTTCTCTGTATAACTTTGGATAGTAAGAGGTGATGGAAAACAACACGAAGAAGGCTGGTAAATGGTTATAACCATGTTAGACTCCATCTGCATCTTGCATCCTCCTCTTCTGGAGGGCCTTAAAGCAGAGTGGTAGACATCTTCTCTTGATGGCTTCACTTCTATCTCAAAGAAGTAGCTCTTTCGGAAATTACAGTCAGTGTCTCAAAGCCCTACTGGGTGTTCCTCTTTAAGTTCATTCCAATTTTGTCCAAACCCCAACATATACGCCAGAGGTAACTCTTTGCTGTACCATGTGGAGTGGTAGGAGGGTTCAGCCATGGAGAAGGCTCATTTAGAAAACAAACAAAATGACTCTCCTTTGGGGGCTGGAGTGGAGAGGGCTTTGTTGCCAGCCCACCAGGACTCTCCCCACCCCCTATGGACAGATGAGATGCCCTGGCAACTGAGAGCTGGGGCCTCACAGCTAAAGGCTGAGGAATGGATCCTGACAGCTGCTGGGAGAACTGGGGGAACACAAATTCCTTTTTCTTAAATCCATTACTTGGAAACCTCCCTCTGAGATCAGTCTTAAGCTGGCGGAGCATTTCGTCATGAGCCCTAACACTGGGGGTTTGAAATGGAGAGAAACACAACAGCCCAGTGCTGGCCCAGGACGGTTCTAAACATCTTCCAAGGTAGAGCCTGCTTGAGGACAGTGGAGCAGGAAGCGATGTAGAAAACACTCTGCAGTGTTTGAAAGGGTCATTAAAAAATAAACTCCAAAATAAACATGATCAACAACAACAAGAACAACAAGTGACACTCTTGTTTCATGAAACAGTGACAGAAAATGCAGGTGGATATTCCTTACACAACACAACTGTGTTCTATAATATAGTCTATATTCTCCTCAGGAAGGATTGTAAAGTCCATTAGTGTATTAAAGGCACTGTGATGTTGGACTACAAAGAAACAACCAAATTTGTTGTTTAAGCCAGTGTTTCTGGAACACATTTGATCAAAGATCCCTTTGGCTAATAAACAGTTATTTTTGTGGAACATCTGTGGACAAAGAGCAGAGTTAGGGCCTCCTGTCACCTACACTGCAACTCTCCGAGTGCAGGTGGGGTGGAGCCTTCATTTGCACCCTTGGTCAGACCCCCCTCTACAGGGTCTGACTGTACCACAGACACAGCAGCCTGTCTGGGAGAGGACACATGGGAATTGGGCCATCCTCAGACCTTACTAACCAGGCTCTGAAAGTCCAGACTTGTTATTTTAGTCTCTCTTCAGGGTAAAGCCACGCCTGTGAATGAAGGAAGAGAATGCTCAAGTGGAAAAGGTTGGAAACTGTGTCTACTCTGGGAGTTTCTATACCAACTAGCTACTCAGGATGGGCTACTCAGGATAGGGAGACACTGACCAATTCTGGGCCTACTTATACCAACTCAGAAATCCCTAAACACTTTGAAGAAGCTGACTGCACTGCTTTATTAAAAAATATAGAAGGAAAATGCACCAATCAGGCACTGCAACAGAAGTTGCTGAAAATTGGGAACAGCAGGAAGGAGACCTGCAGGTCCACTCCAGCAGGTTTACTGCTTGGTTTAAAGTCTGATTGTCTGGCATCTGTCCTCTGGCTTTTGGAGTGGAACCGTTTTCCTGGAATATGCATTTATTGAACTCTGAAAGGCCAGATCTCTTAGGTAGATTAATTCATGATTTCAAAGATGCTTTGATGCTGGCAAAACATTCTGTTACTTCCAAGAGTTATTACAAGTGAAATCCTGGCATGGACTGAGAGGTCAGCCTGTAATCTTATTGAAATCTTTTTAGATTTAGAAACTCTACAGTAGGTTAAAAATAGATCACATTTGTGTACTTTTTCCTCCTTTCATCCCCACTTCAAGGGCTGGTCAGTCATTTTGACCCACCCCAGATATGAGCCAGATAAATTCTAGCACTTATCCAAAAGTCATTTCCAAGTGGGTTTTGATGTGATGCTAGCCATAGGACTGAGCAGAGCCACTCACCATCCTATATAATCAGTTCTAGAATTAAGAGCAAAGGGCTGTCACTAAGACCGGTGTGTGCTATGTGGATTCATTTTAAGTGAAAACATAGACTGCAAGGAGGAGAGTTTCAATAGTGCTGTCCCAGAGAGCTTGTGTCCTCCACCTTAGACCACACGTGCTGACCAGAAAAGACCATAGTGCTCAGGTCAGAAGAAGCTGTATGAGGCTAGCAGGTCAGGCTGCTTGTAATCAAAAAATAAAGATTGCCCTTGATTTTAGAAGAGCCAAAATACCAAATGTTATCTGTGTGGTGCTGGCTAGGGTTAACAGGGTGCCAGCGCCCAGCAAAGAGAACATTTCTACGTTCAGGATTACATCTTCATGGTTACTTTACCTTCATGAACATGCTAAATCCAGTTTTAAGGAGATCAGTGAGGCCTGAAGACATGTGTTCAATATCAATGGAATCTGGCCTCTCAGGATGAAATATTTCCTCCACAACTTGCTTCAACAATGGTTTATAAGATGCCTGGAAAGACAAAATACTGTGAGTAAAGAGATTGTTTGGTTTGTCTGGAGAGAGTACAGCTTTATCTGCAATGAAGAAAGCAAAGCAAGTTTATTTTGATACTGAGCAATGGCTATGATGTGTGTGTGTGTGTGTGTGTGTGTGTGTGTGTGTGTCAGAGAAAAGACAATATGACAACATTGGGTTTTAAAATAAACTTTCACCCAATGCTTTAGCATGCTTTTCTGCTTCTCATGCTCCCTTCTACAAGCAAATATATCTCATCAGAGCTACAATCATACTATGACTAATATTTCTATTTAAAGTGACAATTTTATGCGTGAAGTATACTGAGAAACAAACTACTGTCATTTGATACAGACATGAAGATGGTCTCCAGTTTTTCCTGAATATTCTTAGAATTATGCTCTCTTCTGCTAGGAACTCCAATGTTACTTACAATGTGCTGTCAATAACCAAGCTTAAAGCAATCCCTCTTCCTTCCACAGAGCTCAACTCCCAAGTATGACTTGGCCAGGAAAAGAAGCTAAGATGACATAAAGGAATCTGACAAAGGTCAGAAAGCAGACTACATGGTATCATAAGAATTTCAATAGAATTAGGGAGATGTTAGTTTGCAACAACTTCTACAGTTTGATAAGTGCTGCTAAATGCCTTCCTTTTCTGTGACCTGAATAACCCATCCACGTTTAGGTTATATTGGGAGCCAGCTGCCTTATTGACCCAGCACTTTCTGAGCTGTTTTTCTCCACCTCTTTTCTTAGTTCTTGTTACCAAGTTCTTCCTGTTTTCTTTTCCCACTTGGTGCACCACCTGCCTCCCAATCCTCCAGTCAGGTACGGCACGAAGTCTGGGGCATGAAGGGCAAAGGAGGAAGGAATATCTTCTCTCAATGCACTCTCTGATCTATTATAGCTTCAGTAAAGCCAGTTTCTAACAGGGCACAGTTGAGGCATATCCTGTATTAAACTCTTTCTCTCTTTGGCCAAATATGTGACTTGTCTGTAGCAACTGTCTAGAATATTTAGTGTACTGACCTCATTCCTGGCTTCATATTGCTTTTCTTCCAGTCACTTTTTTTTTACTCAAATTTTCCCTTTCCAATTTTCTTATTTAAAATAGCTTAGAAATAAAGCAAGGTATAAACCATCAAAATCATAACCATTCAGCAGGAATAGAGCTGGCATCTTTCCCAGGGATAAGATGCAGGGAAAACTAGCATCTTCTCACTTGGGGATACCAACTCTTTTATGTTTATTAGTCAAACAGAGCATTGTTTGTCCAGAGATCTCATAGTTAAATGATCACGAAGGGCAAGGCAATGAACAGAAACACTGGTCAGACAGGAATATTTTGAAAACTATGGATCCACCTTGCTCATAAAGAAATTGCAACTAAAGCTATGCCAAGATGGATTTTTTTTTTAAATCAGACTATCAAAACTCCAAAAGTTTGAAAATATACTCTTTTGATGAGGCCATGGGGTCACAGACCCTCTAATACATTGCTGGTGGGAGGGTTAATTGTTACAATCAATGCAGTGAGCAAGTTGATAATACCTATTAATATCATAGATGCATTTGACATAGCAATCATACTCCTAGTCATTTATTCTTTGCATATGCTCATGTATGCAAATGAGATCCAAAAAAGCTGTTTATTGTTTGTAGTACCAAGATTAGAAACCACCCAAGCGCCATCAGTAGGGAGCTGTTTAATAAATGGGGTGCATCCACAGGGAGAAATGCTATGAAAGAGAAGAGGAAAGCTCTGTGCTTGTGTGGCAGAAACAAGGCACAGAATAGTGTGTGAATGAAAAAAGCAAGGTGAGGAACACTGTGTATGATGGGCTAGAATCTGTGTAAAAAGTGGCAGGGGGAATATGGAAGTTTATATTTGCTGAAATATGCAAAAATAAACTCTGGTGTGAAACATAGTAACTATCAGCAGCAACGATTATGGGGTGGCACACCAAGCAAGGGAGAAAGGTGACAGGAAGACTTTTCATTGTATTGTTCATTTATTTACAGCACAGTTTAAAACACCACTACAGACAGCAAGAATGATCTCATTTCAATTCTTAAAAATTAATAAATTCTTACGCATGAAAAAGAGATTGAGGTAAAGCACACCAAAATGTTATTTAGGGTTATCTCTAAGTTCAGGAAGTAGGAGACATTTATTTTATTTTCCCAAATTTTCCAAAATTAAGAAGTCCACTTCCAGAATCATAAGAAAATTTAATAAATACTATTTTAAATGTAAAAAAACGGCCATGGAGTGGCCTCTGAATCCTGCAAAGACTCTTCCCTGAGTAAATTGTTTTGAATCGTCTCCTATCACCTTAGCCTTTCTGGACATTGACTCTCTTAAACTTTAATCTCTTTAAAGCTCCTCCACAAGAAGTTGTTTGGCCAATAATCTGATACCTTATCAGCACTATCATCAAATAATAATTGATCTCTTCCTTGGTAATAGACTTCAATCTTTAGCCATGCACACTACCAGCTGGCTAAAAGACTACATTCTCCAGCCTTCCTTACAGCTGAGTATAGCCACGTAATAAAGGTCTGGGCAAACAGGGTAATGTAAGAATTTCAAAAGTCTCCTTTTTAAAATGGAAGGATATGCTTTTCTCCTTTCCTCTGCTCTGCTGGCTAGAATGTAGAAGTGAAGCCTGGAGCTCCAGCAGCCATCTTGGAAGACAGGGCATTCGTTAGAGATGGTGAAGCAAAGAGCTAGAGAAAACTTGGTAAGGGATGATTTATGGAGTCACTATCACCATAACATGGACAGGCTAAATTAGTGCCTACTTTACATGTCACCATAAAACCTTGTATGTTTAAGCCACTATTTTTCAGATCTCTGTTACTTGTAACTGAATGAAATTCCTATAGAAAGCATGAAGGGAATATAAAGATATAAAAGGATATTTCCTCCTTCCAGAAGCTTACAGTTATTTATTTTATTAATCTATTAAAACTCATTATATAAAATAACTTTAAGCAGAATCACAGAGAAATACACATAGGCTGTCATATTTAAGAGAGAAGAAAATATACCCCTGATATGGTTTGGCTGTGTCCCTACCCAAATCTCATTTTGAATTATAGCTCCCATAATCCCCACATGTAGCAGGAGGGACCTGGTGGGAGGTGGTTTAGTCATGGGGGCAGTTACACTTATGCTGTTCTCATGATAGTGGGAGAGTTCTTATCAGATCCGATGGTTTCACAAGGGGCTTTTCCCCATTTTGCTCAGTACTTCTCCTTGATGCTGCTGTGAAGAAGAGCATGTTTGCTTCCCCTTCTGCCATGATTTTAAGTTTCCTGAGGCCTCCCCAGCCCTGTGGAACTGTGAGTCAATTAAACTTCTTTTCTTTATAAATTACCCAGTCTTGGGAATGTCTTTATTAGCAGCATGAGAACTGCAACTCTTAACCTACAAAAAAATAAAAAAGATTGTTATTTTCCATAAGATGTACTGTACAAAAAGGAAGAGTAGTGATTCTGAAAAAGAGATCATACACAGCACAAAGGTGGCTCTGTAATTAAGCAAAAACACTATACTCTGTACCTCCTCTGTGCAAGGCACAGTGTACCTGGGGTGATAGGATTTGTTCTCAGGGGTTCTGTGACCCCAGTGTAGACTGGGAGACAGGGGAAGGCAGGAGTTACGGAGGGATTGGGGAAAGTAGGGACACTAGGATCACTCTCTCTCTTTCCCTTGCTCCACTTTTGACTAAATTTTGGGGAATGAAACATCCAGGAGAAAAATGCCCGCTGAGCTGGGTTCTCCTTGGGGGTGGTGAGCAGAGATTCAGAAGTGCTGTTTTCTTAACCTCTTCATTCTTGAGACTTTGTGATTGCTCTGTGCTACATTGGGAATGTTGAAAATCTTTTGTTTTTTATTTTTTAAGGTATGTAGGTGAACATTTATTTAGCAGAAGAAAGGAAACTATGATTTAAAATACAGAAAAGTAACAGCAAACACATCACATAATCCAGAAAAAGAATATAAATGCTTTTTTTAATTAATTGCCTGACCTACCTCTCTGATATTCATTCCTTACATTTTTTTGGTTGCCTTCTCTCTCATTATCTTTTCATATAACAATAATTTTGAAATAACATTTTCTATGAAAATGTGGTCGTTATTAAGCTATTGTCTCTCAACTCCAAACCCTCTCTTCTAGACTCAGTTCTGTGATGCTGGGCTGAGATTCTGAAAACCACTTTTGTGCTTTGTCAGCTAGGTCTGTTAGACTCTGCTGATAGGAGGCACTAGAGGGAGACTGGAACGCAGGAAGAACAGGCAGGAACTTGCTTCTCCTGTTTATTTGCAATTCCTGCCACCATTACCCTGGCAATGGCCTCTCACCACTTGAAGCTACCCCTCCTCTAGACTTTTAAGTCATAGGATTTCATAAATTACCTTTCTTTTTTTTTTTCAAGGTAAAAGTGGCATTTTATTTAGTAAACAATCAGATTGTTTGCATACAATCAGTATTG
The DNA here is from genome assembly GCF_001698545.2 of Rhinopithecus bieti. Taxonomy (NCBI): domain Eukaryota; kingdom Metazoa; phylum Chordata; class Mammalia; order Primates; family Cercopithecidae; genus Rhinopithecus; species Rhinopithecus bieti. The sequence continues at coordinate 317,130 of NW_016809444.1, forward strand.
TTTGTAATACTGATTGTATATGCTATAATATACTATTATAGCATAATGCTATAATAGTAACAGAAGCTGATTAAGTCTGCAAACAAAACAAAACACAACAAATCTTGAACACTGACAAAAACAGGTACAGATATTAACAGAAAAGATGAGATAATGAACATTGTAAAAATTTATTCTAAAATGTATTTATTCCATTAAAACAATGCCATAGAGGATGAGAGGGACACTCTGGTTTAATATTTTACCTAAAAGCATTAAGATTTTAAAAAAAGACATAAAATGGGAAAAAAGGAGAGGGGCAAGAATCAGGGGCTAGAAAGGCAGAAAAAAATTACCTATCTTGTTTCAGCTTTTAGAACTTTTTTCTTTACCTATTTTAATTGTAACCAAAACATAGTAAATGATGTAAATATTAATTTATAGAGAAGTTGATAGATTTTCCTACTTGAATGGGAATATGTGGGGAAAAAACCCTCTAAATTTTCTACTGAAAGAACTAAGTACAGAACAACTGGATAACATTGTGTATTCAGAGAGCACAATTTGGTAAAGACTTTCTCAGGCACGAAACAGTACTTGTGCCTTCTTAACGAAAAAAATTTCCAGTTAAGTTTTTAATGAGGAGAACCTTTGGTTTCTGTCTCTCAGCCATTTAGTTTGGACCATTTTGTGCCCTAAATCATGTCACTGAAATCTGGTTAGAATGAACTGCTTGGCAATGATTTCTTAGATGGGAACCCTCTGACTTCCACGAAATTTTCTACTCAGCCAGGAATGACTCACTTCTCAGCAAAGGACCCTGTAGAAGGTGGTGACAATGGAGACAGATGTGGTTTCTCTAGTGCCGTACTCAAAGATTCTCTCACGTGCTAGGAAGGGCCAGAGGAGGGATTAGCCATATAGTTTGTCTCCACATTAAGAGGGTAAACCATAGTAATTTAGTTTTCCTGATCAAACACTCTCTGCCAGTTCACCTTTTTGGGAGATTGGGAGAGGCATGAAAAACTCAGAAAAATTTGTTCTTTCCTTTTCTTGCTGGTCATTGATTTATTGCTTATATCACATCCAGTGTGGGCTGGTCATTGATTTATTGCTTATATCACATCCAGTGTGGCCCTGCCCAATCATTCAGAGACCCAGGTTCCTGCTACACCAGGAGTCGCCAACCCCAGGCCATGGACAGCTACTGGTTCGTGGCCTGTTAGGAACCGGGCCACACAGCAGGAGGTGAGCAGTGGGTGAATGAGCGAAGCTTCATCAGTATTTACAGCTGCTTCCCATCACTTAAATTACCATCTGAGTTCTGCCTCCTGTCATGTCAGTGATGGCACTAGATTCTCCTAGGAGCACAAACCCTACTGTGAACTGCGCATGTGAGGGTTCTAGGTTGCATGCTCCTTATGAAAATCCAACGTCTGATGGCCTGTCACTGTCTCTGACTCCCATCACCCATAGATGGGACTGTCTAGTTTCAGAAAAACAAGCTAACCTCTCCCACTGATTCTATATTATGGTGAGTTATATAATTATTTCATTATATGTCACAATGTAATAATAGAAATAAAGTGCACAATAAAAGCAATGTGCTTGAATCATCCTGAAACCACAACTCCCCACCCTGCACCGCCTGGTGCCTTCCACGAAACAGGTCCCTGGTGACAAAAAGGTTGGGCACCACTGTGCTACACCATTTCTTAGAGCATTCGAATCCTACACTGAAGACTTTGCCTCTTATCAGCAGATGATGAATGAGAGAGAGAATATGAAGGATTTCCAGAGATTTTATGGGTCCAGTCCTAAAGTGATATGTATCACTTCCACCACAGTTCATTGGCCACAACTAGTCACAATTCTACAAGGGAACCTGGAAAAAGTAGTCTGTTTGCCCCAGAATAAAAGGCAATGGAGTTTTGGGAATACACAGCATGGTCTCTGCCATAGACACCCTGTTAAGTTTTGATTGGAACATTAGTGTAAATATTTCTTTAACAACTGGCAAGCTGCAGGTTGTAGGTAATAGATTATTAAACCCTTTTCCCTTCTACATAAGAATTTAACCTTTGGTTAACTTTTTATCTCTGTTTCCCTGGAAACCTGATAAAGGAAGAATGTCAAACTATGCAGCCAGGCAAGATTGCTTATGACGAAAATGACCCCTGGTTGGTAAATTGCATTAAGCTGGAAGAACTATAAATATCTGATAGAAAGCCAGAGCTTTAGGCTTCTCTGAGTATAATGACTCTTGAATAATAATTGGACATGTCCCTTGGAAGAGTGCTGGAAGCTATGTCTGTGTAGTTCTTACAGAGAAATTAGCTCCTATAGGATATGAGGATTTTAAGTCAGGGGACTTGTGTATTCATCCCATGTGAATCTAGCTCTCTCACTCCTGAGCTGTCACCTTGAAACCAGTCCAAGTAACTCCTCAGTAGCTGTGTGGACTGCTTCAAGCTTCATGGATGGTCATAAGGACGACTCCAAGGAAGAAAAATGCCTGAAGCTCCCCTGATGGGGAGCTACGTTCCCGTCTCGGGCACACTTGTGTCAAGTGTAAGCCACGACCACAGAGCTGACTTATTTGTTAGATACAAACATATAGTGCCTTGGGCCCACATTCCTTTTGAGGGCCCATGAAAATGCATTTTTTTTTAATCAGAAGAAAAAATACTTTAAGGTGAAAGTGATGTTTTGATATGTAATATTAATGTATTTATTTTTACACCAATGCAACTGTACCATATACTTTTACTATTTTTTTATTTTACAAAAAACGGGGCCCATGAAGGTCATATCATGGCCCTGTATGAGGGCCTCATGAGGCTGGCCTGATAGCTTGGTAGATCGTAAAGAGACCCCCGATGGCTGATACACATGGAATAGTTGAAGTTTCAAAAAATGAATCTTCAAAAAATATCACATTTAAGTAAAATACGATAACCAAAATACTTGTGTCAATGTCTCTGGTTACTCTTTTGGGGTGAACATACTGTGTGGTGAGTCTGGAAGATTCTTTTGTTGACTTAAATGTTAGCTCTTGAGGAAAAGCAGTGAGTGCAGCAGCAGTTCTTGACATAATATATAGTAAGTCAGATACAATCTTGAGAAAGTAGTGTAACTACAACATCTTGAATTTGGTGCACCTTAAAAATGACCTAGGATAGCCGTTTCCAAGAAAACCCAGTTGTAGCCACAGTCACATCTCTATCAGCTGGGGCTGCTGACCTTGTTTTTGCTCGTTGCTGTTGGCGTAGCTGGGGACTCCTCAGTTCTGTTAGTGAAGATGCTTGCTTCTCCCTTTTCTGCAAAATTGACTCTAAACAACCAGCCTCTCAGAAAAACCAGGCTTACTGGGAGGGTATTCATTTTGTTTCAACTCAAGACAGCACAGAAAACATCTGTTCGAAATTGCTCATGGCTTTGACTAATCCATGGCTCATTTATTTTTATTTTTTGCTATACGATGACTGTTTTTTCTCCTTTCATCTTCTTAAAGCAAACAATGTCTTTGTCGATTTTAAAATGGTTCATTTGTCTGTCTATTCATCCATCCATCCATCCATCCACCCACCCATGCTTCAATCCAGGAGCAAATTCATTTTTAAAAATTTGAGTATAGCCCCTTCAACTCAATATGAGGAAGGCGAAGCCCAAACACATTAACACGTTTGCCTGAGTTCACACAGCCAATTAGAAGTAGACTCAGGACAGAGCCAAGTTTCCTGGCCCTCAGTTTAGTCCTATCCCATGCTGATTCCTTCAGAAAGGATGCTAGCAGGTCTGTTAGAAAGAATCAGGAGGAGGAACAGAACATAGCACTTGGAAAAGAACAGCTGGAGGCCAGGGCTGGGGATTGCTGACAAAAGAGGCCAGGCCTAAAGCCTGTTCAGAGAGCCATATTTCACTGGGCACAAGATTAATCAAGCCTTCTTAGGCGCTGCTGTTCGAAATGCTCTTGTTCAACATGCTGGAGGCATAAAGTACAGTATGCGTCTGTGGAAGGTTTTCTGCAGCTCAGCCCTGCTCTTCGAGATGCATGCCAAGGTAAGCCATGTGAAAGCCATACAGTATTTTGTCTGAAAGCCCCGTATAAGCTCCCTGCCATGAGACATCTGCCTAATACTCTCCTGGTGTTGCAGCTGAGGAATGGCATCACATCACACACTGTGGCATTTAGTGGGGAGATTAAACCTTTCATTAAACTGAGCATTTGCAGTAAGAAACGGAAGGGCAAGAAGACTTTCTGTGGCCAGGCGCAGTGGCTCATGCCTGTAATCCCAGCACTTTGGGAGGCCGAGGTGGGTAGATCACCTGAGGTCAGGAGTTCAAGACCAGCCTGGCCAACATGGTGAAACCCTGTCTCTACTAAACACACACACACACACACACACACACACACACACACACACACACAATTTTTGCTGGGCATGATGGTACACACCTGTAGTCCCAGCTACTTGGGAGGCTGAGGCATGAGAATTGCTTGAACCTGGGAAGCTGAGGTTGCAGTCAGTTGAGATTGCGCCTCTGTACTCCAGCCTGGGCGACAGAGTAAGACTCCGTCTCAAAGAGAAAAAAAAAGACTTTCTGTACAGGCACAGTTGGGGACTTAGGTTTCCAGTCAACATAAGCGACCAAACAAACCCAACCTTTTAAAATAAATGGGTATTAGCAATAAACCTTTTGCCCCACAGCAGCTAACAGGACACTCAGCTTTTGAAAGACACCCTTTCTGTGTAGCCCATGTCCTAACAAAGGAAAAGCTAAAATGTTGCAAAAGAGGATGAAGAAAACGCCTCTTTTGTTCTTTACTGTGACAATGGCTATGATAGCAAATACTTACATAGTTCTGTCTGGATGTCAGATACTATGCTAAGAAGTTTTTCTTTTTTGTTTTTGAGAAGGGGTATCACTCTTGCCCAGGCTAGAGTACAGTGGCACAATAATAGCCCACTGCAGCCTAGAACTCCTGGGCTTAAGTGATCCTTTTGCCCTAGCCTCCCTAGTAGCTGGGATTAAAGGTGCCTGCCACCACACCCAGCTAATTTTTTAAAATTTAAGAATTTTTTAGAGATAGAGTCTTGCTGTGTTTCCCAGGCTAGTCTTGAACTCCTAGCCTCAAGTTATTCTTTCACCTCAGCCTCCCCAGTAGCTGGGATTACAGGTGTGAACCACTGCACTCAGTGTGTTCTAAGAGTTTCGCATGTATTAATTCACCAAATCGTTAGAGCATTTTTATGAGAGAGCTACTATTATTAGCTCCTTCTTAGAGAGTAGGAACCAGGCACAGAGAAGTGAAGTCGCTTGCCTAAGGTCACACAGTTAGCAGAGGGGACAGCTGAGCTGTGAACCCCGATGCTCTGGCTTGAAAATCTGTTCTGTTATCCTCTGTGCTAAGTTCCCTCTCACTAAGAATTAAAAATGTAAGAAATGGCATTCTAGATAGCATGTACAGTCTAGGATCCATCTAGCCATCCATCTACTCACCTACTAGGTGGCAAGCACTGAGCTAGCCCATGCAGATACCATGGTGATCAAAGACAGGCGCTGTCTCCAGTCTTGGTGACATGTTCCTTAAGGCAAGAGCTTCTGTGGTTGCCTCTTGATCCCCATTGCCCTCACTCTCCAGGCTGTGGAAAGGTCCTGGATGCCCGGGAGGGCCAGGCCTGTGGTGATGTTCTGGGATTTATTTCTGGAGGTCTAGTACAGATCCCACTCCTCTGACCCCTCTAGAGATTTTACATGCTCGATGTAACACAGTTGGGACACCTTCTCCTTAAAATGACTAGATGGTGTCTGTTTTGTGCATCTGAACTGTGATTGACACATTTTCCTAAAGGGGTAATGGATAAAGATTAAAATAAGGGGTGCCTCTAGTCCTAGCAAGGGAAACAGGAGTGGCTCTGAGACTAGTGCATGTGCATCACAGCAGGAGCGAGGGCCACTGGGAGGGAAGGTGGGGCCAGTGGGGGGCCCAAGGCCTAGAGCCTAATGTGCAGCATAGGTCAGACCTCGAACAGGAACCCAGGGTCAGGTCAGCTAGTGCTCTCCCATGTGACCGGGGAGCCCAGGACATCTCAATCAGATTCTGTCTGGAGATAGCATGGAGTTGGGTAGAAAGCACAGATTTCTTCTGGAGCCACAGGGCTGAGGACCAAATTGGGAGACAGGATAAACAGAAGATTGTTCAGCCAAGGACTATTTTTTAAAAACCGGATACACAGCTGGACTCTGAGTCTAATCTGGACACTTGCACTTTCCTATGTATGCATATTTTGTGTCCCAATAAATCCCCTGATCTGTAATAAAGATATATATATATATATAGTACTTAAGATGCACCTAACAAATATTTATTAAGCATCCACTATGTGACAGATGCCACTCTAGGTACTGGGGATATGGCAATGAACAAAACCCATAAAAATCCCTGTTCTCACAAGGCTTACATCTGTAGTTTAAAATATTCTAAATTTGAAAACACTGAAAACCCAAAGAGGTAAAATTACCCATAACCCCATTAAAAAATGTCATGTATATAGAATATGTAAAAATAAAGCAAGAAATCAGTGTTTCTCCTTACTCATCCAACCCTACACATCCACCACAAGGTAACCATTATAAATTTTTCCTAAATTTTAAAGACATTAAATATATATACCTATGAAATATTTATTTTATTCTATTTTTATAAAAATATAAACACCCTGCTCAGCGTATCTAGGTCTATTCCATTCGTTGTAATGGTTGCACAGCATTTCACCATGTGTCTGTATCATTACTTATGCAGTACCCCCCAATGTACACACATTACCCTACCTCCACCTCACTTCCCACTCACTGATGCTTAGGATTGTTGGGAGGGTGCTGGCATTATTGACTCTTGTAAGGCGGGGCGTATGCAACAAAGGGAAACTCCATTTTCCAAAGGCCACTGCCGCAGGACAGGGTTTTGAGGCCTGGAGACACGGCAGTGTTGGCAGCAAGGAGATGAGGTCTAAGAAACTCATCATTGTCCTTATCGTGCAAAGATACAGAGCTAATCCATGTTTACGTGAAGTTGGCCAAATCAGTCACCCGGATGACATAAAATGGAAAAGACCTCATTCATTTAGTGGTTTATTTTCTCTTTGCCAACTACACCAGCCACTTGCTTCTTGACATTTTTGGTCTCAATGCATCATATAACACTAGTTCTAGCATGTCTTTTGGAACTAGGCCACATTATAGTATTTAAGATCGCTGATTTTTTAAAATGACAAAACTACATATGATTATTGGAGTGATTTTATCTGTATTTTGTAGCCATGGCATTCTCAGATCTTTGAGTAAAGTGTGAAAATCTTTATGTTTCTAAGCAGAGTGACAGTTTCTAAGGTCTTCAGTATCTTGGTAGGTGACTTCAGATAACCATCAGCACCATCAATCAACACTTCTAGAATCTCCATGAGAACCATATTATAGTCGGGGAGGAGGTTTTGGGCTGGCAGCAAAGATCTGGCATCTGCCCCTGGCCATCTGCATGCCTGTGGCACGTTACTTGGCCTTCCTGGATCTTGGAATAATAATGCCTCCCTGGCATAACTTTTGGCAATCAAAGTAAAAATCCAATGTAGAAGTGCTCTTCAGGTATCAGCTCCCAAACAAATACATGATACTTGAGGAAGAATCTGGATTGTGCTAGGCTGCAGTGGGTAACGTTAGCTCAAGTCTCCCTTAAAGAGTCGGCACCCTGAAGCTGAACTCCTCCTCACTAACAGCACATTCAGCTCTCCAAAAGGCCTTAACGAATAAAGTTGATTTTACTAAAGGTTTTATGGAGAAATAAATAAGATTTCATCTTATTTATTTATATAAAATACATGGATGGATATCTATTTATATAAAATAGTCATCTTTTCCATCAGAAACATTTGTTCTTCTTTTCCATCAGAAACATTTGTTCTTCTCTGAGAGCTCATCTTTGACCACCAGGAACCTTAGTTCTGTCTCCTACCTTGTCCAACAAAGACTCCCTAGCCTCAATGGCTCTAACCTTTCCTTATTGCTTAAGCTTCCCTTTGGATCTTCTATGTACTTTCCCCCTCTGAGTTTTTACACAGCAATTACCCCTTAATCTTGATAACATCTTCTTACTCAATGTTCAAAAAACATTCTTTTCAGGTCCTCCCGCACTCCTTTGAAAGCAGTGGAGGAATTTTAAATAACACACGTTTTCATCACAAACTTTTTCCCTTGTTGTAACATTATTAGGTGCTTTTCATTATTCTACTTGTTCAAAGTATTTATGGACTGGTTAGATCCAGAAACTTGGGAATCCTCTAAGGCCAGCCCCTCATTTGGTACTTGTAGCCACTGGGTCCCAGAGGAGAGAAGGGACTTGCAGAAGGCTATAGAATCAGTCTACGACAGACCCACAGTTAGAAAGCCGTGGCTGACTCCCAACTCAGTGCTCATCCCACCATATCAAGCCTGGGACATAAATGAATTGAGAGGCTTTCAGATTCCATGGGACCCAAAACTCTGAACTAAAAGAGAACTTGGAGTTTATCTGGAACAAACCTTTGATTTTAGGGAGGTTAAAAGGGAATCTTTTCTTGTAGTTATAGTCTCTGAATCCTAGAAGTACAACAGATTAGAAGGTTACTTTGAAGCGTATATACTTGCCTGGTGGGTATGATTTCCAGGAACATATACAGACTTAAACTGTTTCATGAGACTCCGAGCTCCAGCAATATCCCGAAGTGAAGTAAAGAGTTTATCCACAGAAATTTTGGATTTGTGAAATGTCAGGTTAATTGAAGAGTCCCAGTCTGAAAAAATCCAGAGATATTTTATTGAGTGAGTAAATCTTTAAGTTTTCATCATGATAGCTTGAGCTTGATGTAATGTAGTTGGAAGGTTTTATTTTTTCATTATTATTATTATTATTATTATTATTATTTACCCTGTTTTCCCCTGGCTGTTTACCAACTGGCCTGTTGCAATCGTCCACAAGCAATGAAGCAAACTGAGTATAAATGCCTTTGACGGGAGTGGAACTCAAAATTCCCTGGGATTGCAGCCACTGGCCTCCACCCCTAGACTGCAGACATTTCACAGAAAGCAAGCTCCCAGGGCCCATAATCCTCGGAACACAACTTTGGGAAAATACGAGGAGATGCAAAGGAAAGTACAAGAGACTGTTATGATCAAACTCGCTTGCTTGAATCCCACCAACAGTTCCCATAAAGCAGGACAGCAAGAATGAGGAAGATCACAGTGTTGCTCCAGGGACAGAACTCACTGCAATGGGCGTCTGTCTAATGTGTTAACAAAGCACGTGGCACATTTCAGACGGCAGCCATTCAAAGCTGATCAAACGCAGGGGGACTTAACAAGAAGGCGGTTTTCTGCAACCTTCTGTTTCTTTTTCAAACTTAGAAGAACGTATTCTCTGCTTTGTTAGAAGCTCATTCAGAAGAGACACGATCATGGATAAGTTAAAAAAAATAGGAAAATATTCAAAATATGTCTTCTTACCTCTCCCAAATACATCAGGTACATTAACTCATTAATTGTCACATCATCCGTATGTGGCAGGAACTATTGTCTTCTCCATTTTAAGAATAAGGGGACTGAGGTGCAGGTTAAGTAACACCCCTGAAAGCAGGTGTGTGAAGGACTGACAAGGCCCTGCCCATACTCGCTTGGTCACCCTGGGTGTCCCCTGCAGGAGTGGTAAAGTTTCCGTCTATTCTGACTGCTTCCTACCTCAGTACCTGCATGTCAGGCAGTCTGTCTGTCTGTCTCTCTCTGCCTCTGCCTCTTCTTGTCTGATGTAGGAGCATGTTTGGCTTGTATATGGGGCAGGCTGGGAGTGCTGGGGAGTCCACACTCAATGAAATAATCCCATTTTCTTTTCCTGTGGAGGAGTAATTCTGAGTTGTGGTTTGCACAGCCTTTCTGAGGGGCCCCAGAAGGATGGAGCCCCCACTGCCCACAACATCAACTCACCGATTAATACCCCATTAGTGGCTTTCCTTCCTCCCCATCTCACTTCCCTACCTCCTGACTGTGCTTTGGGATATCTTTCCAAATTCAGTATTCACACCCAAATCCTTGTCTCAAGACACTAGTGATTTGAAGACAGGTCTGGCTTTATTTTTTTAGTAGTGGCTTTATTGAGATATAATTCATATACTATACAGTTACCCATTTAAAGTGTATAATTCAAAGCTTTTAGTACATTCACAGAGTTTAACAACCACCATCACCACCACAATTTTAGAACACCGTGTCACCCCAACAAGAAACCCCATAACTGTTAGCAGTCACCCCCAATTTCTCCCCTCTCCAGCCCCTGGCAATCCCTAATGTGCTTTGTCTCTATGGATTTACCTATTTTGGACATTTCACACAAATAGAATGACAGAATATGTAGTCTTTTGTGACTCTCTTCTTTCACTTACCATAATGTTTTCAGGGTTCATCCAAGTTGTAACGTTAGTACTTCATTTCTTATCGCCTACTAATATTTCACTGTATATAGGATATTCATGTATATGGAATATGGAAATAGCATATTTTATATATCGACTCATTGGTTAATGGATATTTGGGTTGTTTTTGCCTTTTGGTTATCATGAGTAATGCTGCTAGTTTTACATGTACATGTTTTTGTGTGGACATACATTTTCATTTCTCTTGGGTATATACCTAGGAGTAGAATAGCTGGTCATATGGTAACTTTGTGTTTAACCTTTTGAGGAAGTGCTAGGCTGTTTTCCAAAATGATTGCACTATTTTACATTCCCACCAGCAGTGTAAGAGGGTTTCAATTTCTCTACAACCTAACCAATGCTTATTATTAGCTATCTTCTTAATTATACCTATCCTAGTAGATGTAAAGTGAGGACACATGTGTTGATTTTGATAATAAGAGAAACAGTTTTTAGGGAGTAGAGGTAGATTGAAACAAGCTTAAACTAAAATGGAATGAATCTAGCATACATAGAAGCATCCAAAAGAATCCAGCTGCATCAGACACAGCGAGGTGGCATGTGAGAAGCTGAGCTTGTACTCTCAGCTACTGTGTGACATTGTATGTAATAACTCTTAAAGGATGGGCAAATGCTTCTGATTAGTCTTCATCTCCTGGTTTTCAACTTCAGTTGAAATGCACTAGCTTGTGCTTTAGGCAATCACCAGTCAGAAGAAACCTTGGGAGGTTATGGCTTCTCACTCAACATGTGGCTTCTTTCCTTCAATTCCTAGGCTCAGCCATTGAAGATGTGAGAAACTGCATCAATTATATCTAGGAGTTGCGTACTATGTACTACTTTTCAAATCTAAAAGGCACAAAACAAGAAGAAAAAAACGCTACTAGTTCTAATATCACGCAAAGTTTTTCAGTTTCTCTAAAAGTCAATCCAGCTAAATAGATTAATTTTTTTATTTAAAGTAATTCATTTTCTATAGAACAGAAAGAGTCATCCATTTTCCATATGGTCTATTGCAATTTTTTGGAATATGAGAAGTATGATATTCATTCATTAGGCTAGGTGGAATAGAATCATCTACTAGATTATACAGCATTTACTTAAAATTCTAGATTATACATGAAAATTTTGGATTATACATTGACATTAATTAATCATAGGCTGTGTAATTGCAGAGATTTAGATCAACTGTGGAGCAGGTTGTCTGACAGAAGTGTTTACAGGTTACTACTGGTAAATTGAACTCAAATGAATCCAACAGAAAAATAAGACTGTTAAAGAAACTGCTGGAAGGAAAATGTAAAGTCTTAAATTCACAAATAGAGTCAACCTTACTGAAAAATTGTCAATTATGTCTATTTTTCAAGCCAACTGTACATGGGCAATTTCTGTCCAAATCATTAACCCTCTCCAATTTGTCTATCATCCTCAAAGTTCTATGATATATATGTTTTATGATATAACATATATGTTATATGATACTGAGCCAAAGGTGACTCATTTTTATCAGTCTTTAAGCATTTTTCATAATCACATCAATCTTCACCAAAGAAGGGATTTACATTTATTTTTCCAAACCCTATAATGAAAGTTACATACACACACCCTTTAGAAATATGGATCAGTCAGGATAAATGACTTATACAAGATCACATCACTATTCCCAACAGAGCCAGGGTTCAAATATCCCTGATTGCAGACCTGCACTTCTCCATGTATGCTGCCTCCCACAATTTCAGATCTCATCTGTGAATGCAGCTCATTCCAAATATATGCTGAATTGATAGATAAGATGGAATATGGGTACAAAAGCTGTTAAATGAGATGAATTATTTTCTGTGATAATGGTAGTATATAAGCACCAGTTGCTCATACTATGCTAGAAACTATTCCAAGAAGTTTATACATATTAGCTCATTTAATCTCCACAGACACGTAATGTGCTAGGTACTATTATCATCCTCATTTTGCAGATGGAGAAACTGAGCCACAGAGAAGTTAAGTAACACAAACTCACTCAGTCAGTATGTGGCAAAACTAAGATTCAAACTCTTGCAGTCTAACTCCAAAGTTTGTCCTGTCAAAGACTATATTTTGGTTTCTTTTTTAAAAATTATTATTATTATACTGTAAGTTCTAGGGTACATGTGCCCAACGGGCAGGTTTGTTACATATGTATGCATGTGCCATGTTGTGTGCTGCACCCATTAACTCCTCATTTACATTAGGTATATCTCTGAATATTATCCCTCCCCTCTCCCCTCTCCCCACAATAAGGCCCTGGTGTGTGATGCTCCCCTTCCTGTGTCCAAGTGATCTCATTGTTCAATTCCCACCTATGAGTGAGAACATACAGTGTTTGGTTTTCTGTTCTTGCGGTAGTTTGCTGAGAATGATGGTTTCGAGTTACATCCATGTCCCTACAAAGGACACAAACTCATCCTTTTTTATGGCTGCATAGTATTCCATGGTGTATATGTGCCACATTTTCTTAATCCAGTCTGTCACTGATGGACATTTGGGTTGACTCCAAGTCTTTGCTATTGTGAATAGTGCCGCAATGAACATACGTGTGCATGTATCTTTACAGCAGCATGATTTATAATCCTTTGGGTATATACCCAGTAATCAGATGGCTGGGTCAAGCGGTATTTCTAGTTCTAGATCCTTGAGGAATCACCACACTGTTTTCCACAATGGTTGAACCAGTTTAGAGTCCCACCAA
>NW_016809444.1:334122-398671 GCF_001698545.2 Rhinopithecus bieti
TTTTTGAATTTCCAGCTTTTCTGCACTGCTTTTTCCCCATCTTTGTGGTTTTATCTGCCTTTGGTCTTTGATGATGGTGACGTACTGATAGGGTTTTGGTGTGGGTGTCCTTCCTGTTTGTTAGTTTTCCTTCTAACAGTCAGGACCCTCAGCTGCAGGTCTGTTGGAGTTTGCTTGAGGTCCACTCCAGACCCTGTTTGCCTGGGTATCAGCAGCGGAGGCTGTAGAAGATAGAATATTGCTGAACAGCGAGAGTTGCTGTCTGATTCTTTCTCTGGAAGCTTCATCTCAGAGGTGTACCCAGCCATATGAGATGTGAGGTGTCAGTCTGCACCTAGTGGGGGATATCTCCCAGTTAGGCTACTCAGGGGTCAGGAACCCACTTGAGCAGGCAGTCTGTCTGTTCTCTGATCTCAGCCTCCATGCTGGAGAACTACTGCTCTCTTCAAAGTTGTCAGACAGGGACATTTTTATCTGCAGAGGTGTCTGCTGTTTTTTTTTTTTTAGCTATGCCCTGTCCCCAGAGATGAAGTCTACACAGGCAGGCAGGCCTCCTTGAGTTGAGGTGAGCTCCACCCAATTCGAGCTTCCTGGTGGCTTTGTTTACCTACTTAAGCCTCAGCAATGGTGGTCGCCCCTCCCCCAGCCTTGCTGTCACCTTGCAGTTAGATCTCAGACTGCTGTGCTAGCAATGAGGGAGGTTCCGTGGGCGTGGGACCCTCCAGGCCAGGTGTGGGATATAATCTCTTGGTGTGCCGTTTGCTAAGACCCTGGTGAAGTGCAGTATTAGGGTGGGAGTTACCCAATTTTCCAGGTGTTGTGTGTCTCAGTTTCCCTTGGCTAGGAAAAGGAATTCCCTTCCCCCTTGTGCTACCCAGGTGAGGCAATGCCTCATCCTGTTTCAGCTCTCGCTGGTCGGGCTGCCACTGCTCACCAGCACCGACTGTCCAACACGCCCCAGTGAGATGAACCCGGTACCTCAGCTGAAAATGCAGAAATCACCCATCTTCTGTGTTGCTCACGCTGGGAGCTGGAGGTTGGAGATTTTCCTGTTCGGCCATCTTGGGCGCCCCCTCTGCTGTCTTTCATATCTGCTAAGGCCACATATATATGTATGCTAATGTGCTACTATATATATGTGTGCTGTATGTACTATTTCATATCTGCTAAGGCCATATATGATCAACAAAACACTTAATTCACATTTAAACAGAAGAGATGCTAAAATGGAGGGAGTTGCAAATACCTTTCTTTTTGGGAATACCTGGGTCTGTCTCTGGGTTAGATGCTAACAATGTGGTTGGTAGCTAGACCTTAGATCCTTCTTTTTTGGCCACACGAGGTGTGAGGTATCCCAGGCCTGGTTGCACAGCCTTCTTTGAATCTCTGCTCTGTAAGGTGCTGTATTCAGTTACTTCTTATAAGCCCCTGACAGGCTGTTCCATTAAGCCAGCTTATGAGATAACGGCCTTTTGTAAGGAAACTTTAAGTGTCCAATTCCAGTCAATTCTCATTTGATCCACTTAGTTAAACAGATAATAAACCAGAAGCTGATTGTAACCTTTAGCCAAGCACAGTCTGTGTACTTCAGTTGCCCACTTCTTGATAGGGGAGGCCCTCAATCCCCTAGGGTGCCCTATGTTCTCGCATAACCGGGGGATGACTCATGCCCCTGTAATTTCTTTCTCTAGAGGGCTTGAGGACCTCCTGGGCAGGGGTCTAGTTACCCCTCAGATCAACAAAATAGGGCTCCTGTGTCAGCATCTACACTTCCTCCATTCCCCCCTCACCCTTCTCCACTTACTGAAGCCCCTTTCCTTCAGCAGAGTGACAGGAATGGTTTCCATGGCTCTGTACACCGCAGGGACACATAGTGTGGGTCCATTTCCAGCCCCAACATAATTAAAATGGAGAGAAAACAGAACAGCTTAATGATCCTTCTGGGATGGCTGAAATGAAGCTCTACTCCGTATTCCAGTCTACCTAGTTCTCTTCTGTTTGGTCCTCTCAGGAAATAGTCTTGAAGCTTGCTGGTGCTTGGGGCACCTTTTCATAAGAACCTGGTTTCCATAAGTTTGGTTTCATTACTTAGGTATTTAGGAAAATAAAACATCTTTCATCAGAAGGGTACTTCAGTCTGGATTCAAGCTGAAGTAGCCCTTACCTGAGGCCTTCAAATGCACACACACACACACACACACACACACTCTCACGTGCGCGCGTGCGCGTGCATGTGCCTGTACACATATGCATTTATGCAGGTCAAGCATAAAGCATGCACACGTGTGGCTTGATAAGCTGGGAGTAGGAGGGCATAGCTAGAGTAGGATTTGAAATGTCTCCCTATTTACTGATATCATTATCTGCACAGTTCTAAAGGCCCCTCAGGCCCCTCACATCTGTTTGGGAAAAGCCAGGGTCAAAAAATACACTTTAACTCTGGTCAAGAGGCTATTTTCTCATCTGGTCTAAGGCTGGTCTCATTTTTCCACTGGCCTGAGTTTGAGAAGCTCAGGCCCACTTTCTAGTTTGCACTCCTGCCTGCCTGCCTGCCTTCTTCTCAGCAAGCCCCAACGCAGCAGGGGCCACCTCCATGAGCTCCTGGGGCAGTGAGAGAAAGGGTTGGCTTGGAGGTGTGACACAGCCAGAGAGGGCAGAGCACAGGGGGTCACGACCTCCCCCATCCATCCAGCAGTCTGACAATGGCTTTTCTCTCTTTTCAAATGATTGTTTTTAAAATGGAGTCTTTTCTCAGGGCTTTCAATAAATGTTTGGCAAATGAAAACAAAACTAAATGAAGTAAAAACCAAATAAACCTTAGCAAGTGGCATCATATCTGAAATTTTCTAGTGACGCTGACTGTATAAAACCCCTCTTGAGTAGGATAGTCCCGGGAAGTGCATGAGGCAAATAAACAATAGAAGCCCTCTTTCCAAATATGCTTGAACTGATGTGTGATTGGAAAAGTCATTAAAAGAGGGGGATCATGGAAAATCAATCTTTCTCTTACAAACATTTCTAAATTACTCTATCCACACCTCCATATGTGTAACTATATATACATATATGTAATCTTTAAATTAAAATATAAATGTGTTTTCACTCACTAATCCTTTGATGACAGACCAAGGTAATTTTTTTTTATTTTTTATTTTTTTTTAGTATTGCCTGCTGATTAGAGTTCTTTTAAAAAACCATTATTTACCATGTAGGATTTCTGACATACCATATGCAATCCCATTTAAAGTGGAACCAGAAGTTAAAGACACCTGCAGCACAATCTGAGGACAGAATTCTTCTAGATTTTAAATTGTTTTCTTCAATCTTTTACATTTGCCTTGTTCACACCTAATTCAAAAGCATTTTATTAATGACCCATTTTCACTGAGTCTTTCACAAACATCCAATTTGGTTTTCACTGAGACAATTTTCTTTTAGAGTTCAGACTTCATCAGTATGTGAGAACATTTAATTAAATCTTGCAACTTAATAACAAGTACAACTGGCACACACAGGTTTGAGAACAAACACAGTTGACTTTCGGAAACACACAACTCAGCTGGGAGGAGCAGGTGTGCACAGGACATGGAAACAGCTTTAGAGCTGTGATTGGTCAGGGTTTTGGTG
The DNA here is from genome assembly GCF_001698545.2 of Rhinopithecus bieti. Lineage (NCBI taxonomy): Eukaryota > Metazoa > Chordata > Mammalia > Primates > Cercopithecidae > Rhinopithecus > Rhinopithecus bieti. The sequence goes on from NW_016809444.1 coordinate 337,750, forward strand.
TTAGTCCTATTTTATAAAAGGATTGTGAAGTGTGAGTGATTCCATTCACCTGACTGGGTCAAGTGGAGGCTGGTTTAGAATGTATAAATTATATCTATTATATATACATATATTTATTAGATGTATTACATATAATTTATATAAATCAAAACCATATAAGTACATATTTCTGAGGTTCTATATTTATACTACCCAGGCAGTTGTATCTGTCATCAATTTCATGTTTTATAACCTAATGTAGCTTTAAGTTCTAACATAAAAAAATTATAGTCTAGGTGGAGTGGCTCATGCCTGTAATCCCAGAACTTTGGGAGACCGAGGTGGGAGGAACACTTGAGGCTAGGAGTGTGAGACCAGCCTGGGCAACACAGCAAGACTCTGTCTCTACAAAAAATTAAAAAAAAAAAAATAGCCAACGTGGCGGTGCACACCTGTAGTCTCAGCTGCTTGGGAGGCTGAGGTGGGAGGATCACTTCAGCCCAGGAGTTTGAGCCTACAGTGAGCTATGATCACCACTGTTCTCCAGCCTGAGTGACAGAGTGAGACTCTGTCTCAAGAAAATTATAATCTAGGTTGTCAGACATCAGGTTTTATAGGGATAATTTTCCCCTTCATTGTAGAGTTCTTGAGTTACATACCACACAGCAGGGCGCCTCAGCAGGTGTGGAGGTAATGATATAAAGAGGCCTGGGTTAGTGAGGAAGGCAGACTAACAAAATTACAGCTGTAACTATCTAGGTGAGGTCACAAAAGGCCAAAGACAAATAGGCATGCACAAATGGGGACTCCTTCTTGAAGTCCTCCCAGAAGTCTCCCCTCTGGATCCTGCTTGGTGTCTTGGAGTCTCCTAGCCTATAGTTTTTGCTCCCATAGTTATTGCAGTCTGAAGCCTATAGTTATTGCTCAAATGACAAAGGAAGACAGGTGAGAGGAGGCGTGAGGACATGCTCCAGTGGGAGCAGAGACTCTGGACTCTCCTTGCATGCCTAGTACAGTAGTTAGCTCACAGAAGACATTCACTGCATAGTTTTTAAATAAGTGAGTGGGGAAAACAGAGTGGTTATAGAAAAAATAGTTAAATCAGACCAAAAAATGACATAAAGCAGCAGCACTGATTTTCTTGAGTGGCTGATAAAGTGTCTCTGCATGAAATTTCAAACAAAGAGCTCCCAGATGGTTTTGAGCAATTGCAGCCTACATGGGTAAGTGGATAAATTCCCAAAAAGGCTACTTGAGAAGAGTAACCTCAATTGGCTGATAAATTCTGTTTGTCTATTTAACAAGCAAAACTAAACTATACATGGTTTAGGTATACACATATATGTGACAAAAACTCTGAAGTTTGTGTTTATCATTCTCCTTCTCTGTTTTAAAGAGAAAGATGGGTGAGGAAGGCAGATTCATCTGGAGGCAGGTAAGCAAAGTGCCAGGATAGGGTGGTGGATTCACAGGTGTTTATTATATAAGTATGTTTTATACCACACAGATCACGTAATTTTTATATGTATCAGCTATTACCTTAAAAATATAACAAAACAAAAACCAGCTGCACTACTTTCTAAAGCCTCCAGCAAATTCGGCTTATTAAAACAGCTGATTAAAGGGGAAAATGACAGGTGAAATCTATTATTATTAGGCAGGTTTGGGATGTGTGATGGATATGGAAAGACTTGTGGATTCAAAAGAGAATGTGACATGGTTGCAAGAGGCTGCCCAGCTAGAATTCTGAGGCTTTTTGTGAGAAATCACGTGGTGGGAAGCCTGAAGGAAGGAAAACCATTGGGAATAGGCTTCAGAACCTGCACAGTCTTAAATGCAGGTTTGCCTGGCAGGGTGCAAAGTTGCCAGAGAGGCCCGGAAAGTGGGAATTCTGTTGGGGATGCAGGCACTGGGACAAGCAGCCCTTTGATCCTGAACATCTGTACTGCTCCAGGAAGCATTGCTACAAAAAGAATAAAATACCTAGGAATCCAACTTACAAGGGATGTGCTAGACCTCTTCAGGGAGAACTGCAAACTACTGCTTAAGGAAATAAGAGAGGACACAAACAAATGGAAGAACATTCCATGCTCGTGGATAGAATCAATATTGTGAAAATGGCCATACTTTCCAAAGTAATTTATAGATTCACTGCTATTTCCATTAAACTACCATTGACATTCTTCACAGAATTAGAAGAAACTACTTTAAAATGCATATGGAAACAAAAAAGAGCCTGTATAGCCAAGACAATCCTAAGCAAAAAGAACAAAGCTGGAGGCATCACACTACCCGACTTGGAACTATACTACAAGGCTACAGTAACCAAAACAGCATGGTACTGGTACAAAAATAGACACATAGACCAATGGAAGAGAATAGAGATCTCAGAAATAAGACCACACATCTACAACCATCTGATCTTTGACAACCTGTCAAAAACAAGCAGTAGGGAAAGGATTCCCTATTTAATAAATGGTGCTGGGAAAACTGGCTAGCCATATGCAGAAAACTGAAACTGGACCCCTTCTTTATGTCTTATACAAAAATTAACTTAAGATGGATTAAATACTTAAATGTAAAACCTAAAACTAGGAGAAACACTTGGAGAAAATCTAGGCAATACCATTCAGGATATAGGCATGGGCAAAGATTTCATGACAAAAACATCAAAAGCAATTGCAATGAAAGCAAAAATTGACAAATGGGAAGCATCAAGGAGGCAGAAAATAGACGATCCTAGATAATCACGAAAACAATGGAATAACCCCAACTATTTCTAAAAATTTTCTCTAAGCTGCCTATGTGAAAAATCTCTCTACCTAAGTTTCTGACTACCATAATTGTAAAATAACAGTTTATCCAAAGGTTTTATGTGTTAAATAAGGGAAGTGTGGAGGACTATAAAAAATATCATGATACTGTATCACAGTAATTAATACAATTTCATATGTTGGTTATTAGGTTGTCTATTAAATCAATCTAAATACACTGTAGACAAAGAGATTCTGAAGTTCAGCATTCAGAGTAAACTGAAATACAATGTTTGAGGTTATTTCTTTAAAAAGGTAGGCATCAGATTTTTGATCAGTTACCTAATGTTCTATTATCAGCTGTCACTATGGGAAAATCAGATCTCTTATAGCATTTTGACTTTGGGCCCTTTTTCCAGCAATTAAACCTTCTGTAAGTGGGGGAAATGCCCATATACAGCCACTTATGCCAGGCTAAGGTTCATCAATCTTCCCATTCCCAAGGAAGGCAGCACACAGTCTCCTACTAGGAATTGCAGCCAAGTTCTCAAACAGGCATATCTCACTAGGAGTGTTTCCTAAAAGGTAGATTGTTTTTAGTCCATTGAATTAATTCTATTGAATAACAAACTTGCCGTTTTCACTATAATAAGTTCCCTCTCAAAGTGTGTTGACATTTCTGGTGGTTCTGAATAGCTTAAAATGGTTTGCTGGACTCTCAGAGCTGACTTGAGAGACTATCTGGATCTGCTTGTTTTCAAAAGTTGTGGGGCAGTAGAGCCCGGGGAGCTATGCTGCACCTGATAGAAGAACACTATGACATTATTACCACTGCCTTCGTCTTCTGAACTAGGAGAAAACAAGGTACACAAAAGAGTTACCACAACTTGCCCATGAGTTAAGCACAGCTGGCAGTTTTCCTGTTAATATTTGCTTACTTCTTTTTTTTTTTTTCAGAGTAGGGAGTGGAGGGTGCTACAAAAGATGAAGCAGCAATGAAGTTAAGAAAACACAGGATAGATGAAAACTTATGGTGAGGAAATTTTGATCTGCTTACTTTATTTTTCTTTGAATTGGGAAAAGACTGCCATAATTTGATTTTAGCAGGAAATATTCCCCCAGTGTATAGTTTCAGAATGAATGGGCCAGTCCAGCTTCTCAAAGACAGTGACATGGAAGCCCAGATGCATCTTCTGTGGATAGTCCTTTTGAGACCTGCTGGAGGCTGATCCCTCCTGCCCTCCAGGAAGCATATCTGATGTGCCACTTCCTGCAACAAGTCCCATACCTTCTTACCCTCCACACTGTCTACCCCTATTTTTCATCACGAAGATGTGTGGCTATATGTGTGGGAGGAGGATTCTACCTGATGCAGCTGCAGCAGAGGCCCCAGGGCTCCCCCAAGAAGACCACCTAGAAGGTTTCCTGGAGGTGCAGGCCAAGAAGGAAGCTGTGAAGGATGACATCAGGTGTACTATTTCTGCTCTTTTCTGAATCTTAGCCCAAGACCAGTCTTGTTGCTGGTTTAAAAAATAGTACCAAAGGGCCATCTCACATGGTGATTTGTTTAAAGAGACAAGCTTATACTTTATTTTAGAAATGCCAATAAAATTGGAGTACAGTGTGGGAGTCATATGGTGACACTTCTGGCTGTGATGTGCTCCTGGAAAATGCTTTTCTTATTCGGTTACAAAGAATACGTCATTCAGAGTTTAGCTTGTCTGCTAATTACGCAAATCTCTGTCACAACTAATTGTCCATTTGCAGAAAAGGATGGAATCAGAAGACCAAGTCATGGCATACTTAAAAGCCTTTCAGACTACTGTCTGCCTTCCCCACCTCTTGTTCTCACTGTTATTTGGAAGAGTTCTTTAAAATCTTCTTTTCCCATTATGGTTCTTGAGGTCTAGCCTTACCATGTTATCATAAGATTCTGTAAGTATTGGGGAATAGTAGTGTCTTTTTTTTTTTCATATTTTGGGGAAAGCAATAATATGGGATTTTTTTGTAATCTATTTGAGAAAGAGGCAAGAATAAAAGGGAAGCTTAGTGGCCTAACGTTTCTTTCATCCCTTTGTTTCTTAGAAGAGAAGGGCAATTTGAGTTTATTTTTCTTCCAGTAGCAGACAGATCAAATGAGGCCCCCACTTTCTCCCCTCCCACAACACACACACAAATCACTCTCTGCCCCAATCTAAGGTTCCACTGCACCTGTTGTTGTAAATCTCCATTGAACCGAGCCAGCATCACTATGCCTGAAATTTAAGCCCCCACTAAATGAAGCCCCTTATCTATCACTTTTCTCTATTTTCTTTTGGAGGCAGCATGAATTAGTGTATAGGTTAGGCATGCTTGATTCAGAGTTGGGACGCAGTCCAGAGAGGGTTGCCAGTGGGCCGTGGTGAGGAGGAGAAGGGTAGAAATATTCCCCTTCTTCTCATCCCTTTCTGAGGCAAGGCTGAGCCTTGAAAGTGGATTCCAGAAACAAATGCAGAAAAATCAGGGAAGCTTACGGAAAGACGTCTCCCTCTTGAAAGTCACTTAGGCTCAAAGCACATTCAAGCAGCATTGCAAGCAGGGTTAGGATCTGGAAGAAGTAGGACAGAAAGCAGCAGCTCTCTCTGTTTCCCTGACCCTGAGGACAGGGCTAGACTTCCTGCTGGGGTACAGAGGCTGCTATCTGCAGCCTTCTAGGTACTCCTTACCTGGCCCAACCCCACTCCAGACTTAAGCCCCCATGGAGATACTCACTCATTTCCTTCAGCCTCTGGCAGAGATAACTAAGATGAATCTCATTGTTTACAGGACTATTTGAACTCTTAACTGAGTTATCGCAAAGATTTAGGGCTTCTAGGCTTTCACTTGTTTCTGTGCAGGGACAATTTCAAAAGGGTTGGAGAAATGCACAAGGATGTAAGTTCCAAGGATGTTCATGGCAATATTGTTTATAATAGTGAAAAACTGGAATTAAATATCCATTAATAGGAGGATACAAATCAATGTGTTTGATTTATTTATTGATAAAAGAAGATGACCATGCTAGATTAAGCGACAAGAGTTGGTTGCTGAAGAGTATGAATGGACATTATTGTCCCATAGAACTTTCTGCAATGATGAATAGTCTATACCTGTGTGGTTCCATACAGTAGCCACTAGCTACATATGGCCAGTGAGTACTTGAAATGTGGCCAGTGTGACACGGGATCTCAATTTCAAATTGTATTTAACTTTACTAAATCTAAATAGCCACATGTGGCTAGTGGTTACTGTATTGCATTGCACAGCAGTAGAATATAAGTCCAGTGGGAATAAAGATCTCTAATTACAATGAACAGGAGCTTCCCAAAACAGTGCTTGTGCTTGGCGTATGGAAGAAGCTCAATAAACAGTTGCTGAATGAAACAATTGCCTGTTAAGTGTTATTGTGTCAGGAATTATGGGAGATTTCTTTTTCCACTTTATATGCTTCTGTTTTGATTTTTAAATAATTTAAGTGTTTAATTAACAAGAACAACAACAAAATTCTGTGTGGAGACTGAAGCAATTCCACCTTGAAAGCTAATCTACCATGTTGGCTCCTGATCAACACCTGTTCCAGGAAGACCTCTAAGATTTCCAGTTTATCGATTGTTCCTTGTGTAAGAGCACATACTCACTGTAAATCCTGCCCTTAGGTCAAATATCCTTGATGTTGTAATATTTTGATTGTTCTACATATACCTTCTGAACCAGCCCTCCCCTATGGTATGTAAACCCTGGATCTGGGGGTTAATGGCATGGGGATCCACCATTGTGTCTCACCACTGCCTGAGACACAGACATGGCTTCTGTTAAACATTTAAAGTCCCTATTAAATGTTTCTTTCTAAGACGTTGGATATGTCAGCCTCTTTCTTTGGCATCTCAGCTTCCTCAGACTTTGGGGTAGGTTTGCATAGACCTGCCCAATGCAAAACAAATTCAAGTTCTGAGAAGCAACACATATCTATCTCATCCTTTCCTTTTTCTTTTCTCTTCTTTTCTTTTCTTTAGACAGAGTTTTGCTCTGTTGCCCAGGCTGGAGTGCAATGGCATGATCTCGGCTCACCACAACCTCTGCCTCCCGGGTTCAAGTGATTCTCCTGCTTCAGCCTCCCAAGTAACTGGGATTACAGGCATGCACCACCACGCCCAGCTAATTTTGTATTTTTAGTAGAGACAGGGTTTCTCCATGTTGTTCAGGCTAGTCTCAAACTCCTGACCTCAGATGATCATCCTGCCTCAGCCTCCCAAAGTGCTGGGATTACAGGTGTGAGCCAATGCACCCAGCCTTCCTTTCCTTTTTCATGGCTGTCTAAATGACTGCTCACTTTGGCTGGTGGGAGGAAGGCTGACTCCTGGGTAGTGATGTAATTTATTGCTGGGTACCTGGATAAACTTTCCCTAATAAACATTATTGGGTGCCACAGCTCCACCTGCTTAAACTTACCCTCCTTTCCTTGATGCCTGGAAAAAACCACAGCCTCCATTTCATTTTTCATTAGTCAATGCAGTCATCAGGATTTCCATATGTCTGAACAAGGTTAACAGCAGTGGGGAAAAAACCTGACATATTGTCTCTGCCATTGAAATATGCGGTCAGGTACATATAGTTTTGTAATTTACAAGGTCAGCCACAGTACTGATTCATAGCCTTTCTAAGTCAATGAGTGTCTTAGTAATAAAACTCTAAAATACCTCTTCACTTCTCCTGAGCACCCATCAAGTCTGTCTGCCAACTCAGTTTTCAGTTCTCTCCTCAAGTCTTGGTGAACACCAGTTAGACTTCCAATGTCAGGCTGGTCCCTCTAGCTCAGACTCACCTGCTCTTCTCTTTCAAAGCCTGACTCTAGAAGCCAACTCCAGAGCACTCCTCTCCACTCCTCTGCCTCCTTCAGCTCACGGACGTTGTATCTGCTAGATCCATGTTTCCCAAACTTCAATCATTCATTTATCACCTTCACTTCTGCAACTTCTTTGTACTGTCTACTCCATTATTTACTCAGTCTTCTCCTGTAAGTTGACTTTAAATCAACTCGTGTATTTTTTAGCTATAAGCTGATCTTCCTTCCTTTCAATAAATATTCATTGAGTGCTGACTACCACTAGGCACTGAAGGTATATTGTCTGTGCTCATGGAGCCTACACTTCAGTGGTAGGAAACAGACATATACACATAAATAAATCATGTGATATTAGAGGTAAGTGCTTAGAAGAAAAATGGAGGTAGGGGATATTTTACATGTGGCCAAAAAGGGCCTCTTGGAGGAGTTTGCATTTTAGCAGAGACTTTTTGAAGTGAGTAGGCAAACACTACAGATACCTGGGGGAAAACTTTCTGGGCAGAAGGGCAGCAAGCGCAAAGGCCCTGAGGCAGGAATGTGCTTAAGTTCTAGAAAAGCAAGGGGACCAAGTGGCTGGCTGAGAGGTAGGGAATGCAGAACACGTGAGAGAGGCAGGGAGGCCAGATCACATGGGGGCATGTACAGAGTCACAGACAAAGGAGCAGGAGAGAAAAGAGCGTGCACATGGATGAAGGCTGGAAAGGAAGGCACATTCACAAGCCTGAACACCTTATTAGGCTGATGAGTGGACTTATGTGGGGGCACCAGGAGAGAAGCAGACCATCTGCAAGGGGCTCCTGTAGAGAGCATACAAGCTCCGCACTTCACATGTCCATTTTCAATGTCTCCTCCATCCCTTCCTGACAGTAAGAACATGATGAAATTCAATGGGACAGAAAGCCACATTATGAAACACAATAATCATCCGAATTGTTATAGGAGGAAGCTATAGCATGGCTTCATTGTCACCAGCCTCTGTTGTGAGAGGGCCAATATTGTAATGCCAGAGTCACCAACTGAGCGTGTGAAGAGGAGGGAGGAGAGTGCCAATCTCAGAAGCTTGACATTGGCACCTCTGCCGGATTTAATTGAAAGTGAGCTGGCAAGTGAAGGAAAAACTGAAAATCCTTGGCCAGTGAGGTTAGTTACTGGTTCATTCTGGATCCTGAAAATTCAAGGTTGGTCAAGGTAGCTTTAAGAAAGGAAATTTTCTTATTATTCCAATAAAGTAGTTAAGAATTAAGCCGACGTTTAAATTTCACAAAGGTAGTGCTCACACATTGATTCACTCAACAAATATTTACTAAGTGCCTGCCATGTGACACTGTCCTAAACATGGGTCAGAACATCAAGCAAAACATAAAAACCTCTGCCTGTATCATACTTCCTCTGCATTTCTTCACTGTGCCTAAAAATGATGAAAATAGTTACATTTATTGAGCACTTACTATGTGCCAAGTACTGTTGTAAGTACTTTATATGTATTAATTCATTTACTCCTCAGAGCTGTTCTATGAAGTAGGTACTAGCATTATCCCCATTTCACAGATGAGAAAAATAAGGCAGAGAGGTTGAGTAACTTGCCTAAGGCCACACAGCCAGTGAATGACAGAACCATTATTTGAACCCAGGCAGTCTGAGTTCAGAGCTCAGACTCCTAAATGTTATGTTTCTACTATTGCAGGAAATCAATACAAACAACTATGATAAAAAGTTTAGTACAAACACAGTAAAATAGTCCAAATTTAAATAAATGCTAGGAGAAAGATCAGTTTAAATTATGACAAACCTACGAGTTACTTAGAAACTGCACTTTTATTACCTGCAAATACATACTGATACTAGGGTTAATCTGTAATATTAGAGGTCTCTACTGCTTGTTGTGATGAACACTCAAAATTAGATTCCAACTCAAGTGCCCTATAGCTAATAACTAACACTTAATGTCCTTAAAATAATTTTTTATTCTCTTAAGCAGGCTAAGCAGTTGCCATTACAATTTTATTGATTTTACTCTTTTGTTCAACAATCCTCACTCTCAATCTAGATCAAAGTAACCTAAATGAATAAGGTTTCATTGTGTTTCAAAGTCAACTCATCTTAAATATTGCTGGACTCGTCATTGGTGTTCAACAATATCCCAGTTCTCCTCTTCTGGTGTGTGGTAGGATTTTACTCTTATCTGAATGAGGTAGGGATTGGGCAGTAAAACATGAGTGGCAGGGACATGTGCCATTTCTGAGCTGAAGCCTTTAAAAGCCAGTGTCTAATTGACCACTTCCCCTTTCACCTGCCTCAGTAACATGGAAGCCAGGAGACTTCTGGATGTCTGGCAGAACCCTCACAGACCTGAGGTGGACCCATAGCACAGTGAAGAAACCAGCCATTGTTTTAAACTACTGAGATTCTGGGGTTGTTTGTTATTAGCACAACCTAATAGATACAAATGCCAACCCTCCACATTCTAGGTGAAAAAAACAATGAATAAAGGATCTATACAGCCAATTAGAAAGAAAATAGAAACAAACATTAATTGGTCATTATGATATTTTAGATATTTACATGTTATCACACCTAATCTTCTTGGTATTGGTAATACTGAGAAGTAGGTATTATTTCCATTTTATTTCTGTGGAAACTGATGTTCAGAATTGCTAGTAAGTGACAGAGATGAGTTTCCAGTCCAGGCTTGTCTGAATCTTGTGATTATGCTATGTTGTCTATAAAAAGCATATGTAACTAGATTACTCTAAGGGCCAAACATAGGAACACTAGGAGGGAAAGACATTCAGTCACAGTCATTCTCTAAAAGGAACAGGATGCTTACTATGTGTCAGGCATTGTGCTAGGAATCTCAGAGTGAACAAGACAGTTCTGTTGATGAGCTGACAATCTAGTGTGGGCAACAGACAAGTAAAGTGGCAATTTCAGTATGGTGTGATAAGAGCTATTTGACTAGGGTAAGGATGGGGTTAGACTTAAGAGTACACTCAAAGGAATGGAAGAAAGAAAAAATGAAAAAAAAAAAAAGCAGAGAAAGGAAAGCTAGGAAATAAATGAGGAATAACAGCCAAACAGAGAAGCGCCATCAATGTCATCATCTCTTCCTGCCCAGATTTGCACACATTTGGTAAGAATATGCCACGTTTCACCCTGGCACACATAACTATGGTAGCATGCTGCCACTGGCTGGTGACATCAAAGTCACCTGTGAAAATCAAGGGAAGAAGCTCTGCTCTGCTGTTAACAGCAGTCCCCAGCCCAGCTGGCTTAGGAATTCAAACCCAAGCAGGGAGCCTACATTCCCTCTAGGGCAGCTGGCACCCCCCAACTCAGAAGGACAGAAGGGCAATTTGCTTGCTAGTCTTCCCTGCTGGGCTATGACTCTTGGTCACATTTATCAGAACTTTACTGTGTCTGACCTCCGAGCCACTCAATAAATGTTGATTGGTCGCCTGACAGAATGGACAGCCATGAGGGTGGAAAGGTGCCTAAGGAACCTCAGGTGCTGTAAAGCATCAAGAGGACTGAGACCCTTTAAAGCCCAGCCAAGGACCCCAGAATGGCTGGGGCTAGTTCTGACTACACTCAGCATGTATTAATAGATCTGTATTCTCAGTTTCACAGAGAGATCCCTCCCACTTGGAAATGAAGAAATAAATGGCTCTCCTGAGTGGAAATGTCAGAGTAGGGGCTGCTAGGTCACAATGCAGGACCATGTGATCTAGAGAGAGAAATAAGTCCCACATTAGAAATTAAAGGCACGTCCATATCTGGGCAGTTTAACAATCTAATTATAGAAGGGTTAATGCATAAGGTAGATTAGAAGATGACCTGGGAGGACTCTTATAATCTAAGGATTCCAATTGCAGCTAGAAAGAGGAATGTAGCTGAAATGACAGGAAACATGAGCCACTGCTCCTGAGTGCAGATTTCAGAAGGGCACCCCTGTGTCCCTATTAAACTGATTTTTCTGAGGGCTCAGCCAGGGAACAATCTGTTTTGTGGTAATGGGCAAAGGGACTTCTTATTGTAGGACTAAGCACTTACAGGAGAAGACACAAACTGATAGAAAGTGTGGAAGGGATGAGCATTTTAAGGTAGAAACAGTAGACACCACCCTATGGGAGTAGGAATGAGCATGTTCTTTTGGGGAGGACTGGTTAAGACCCTTGGGCACACTCTTTCCACTGTTAGAAATGCCCTTCTGATCCTGTGCCTGGAAAACTCTCCTTCTCTCTGCTATAGCAGCTTAGGTGGCCCCTTTCCCATGACACCTCCCTTGATTCCTCCTGGTCCTAGATAGCAGTTTTACAGCCTAGGTTCTGAGCCCCTCTATCCAAGCCATAAAAAAAAATGCTAAATCCTGGCACTCTTTTTTTCCTGCAGAAGAGAGGGTAGCCTCACACCCCTTTTCAACACAGTTCCAGAAAGATCTTTTCAGCTGACAAAATTAATTAAGCACATATTAATTGAATACCTACTACGCAGCAGGTAGTTTCTAGGGGATGTAATGGTGAACAAGACAATATACATACCTGCTTCATGGCTCTTACATTCTAGCTGAGGAGGCAGATAATGAACAAATAGATATGTAAGTAAATGTTAGAACGTAATAAGTACTAAAAATATAAACAAAGCAGTTCATGGCAGACAGGATGGATAGCTTTTCTAACATTTATTTCTGCTTCTTTTGGTGGGTCTTTCTATATAACAGAGGGTGGAAAACGAAACACTCAACTTCTTGGACTCCTTGCCCAGGAGCTGAGATGCTCCCTTGGTAGTCTTAAGAAGATCCCAGAAATACAATGTTGAATCATCACTCCACTGTGTTAAACCTAACTGTCTTCATCACTGGACAGGGAGTATTGGGAAGCCAGACACTCATGCTGGTTCACTTATCTGGCACATAGAAGGCACATGCCAAATGCTTGTTGAATGAATGGCTCCATCTGAAACAGACTGCCTAGCTTAAACAGAGGGCCTGCCCTGATAGGGATGAGGGAAATTTACAAAGTTAGGATGTGGGCACAAGTTACCCACTGCACAGTGGATGCTAAGAGGCCATGTTAATACTACAGGTTGAGTATCCCTTATCTAAAATGCTTAGAATCAGAAGTGCTTCAGATTTAAGATGTTTTGATTTGGGGTTTGGAATGTCTGCATGATACTTACTGGTTGAGCATCCTTAATCTGAAACTCTGAAATCTGAAATGCTCCAATGAGCATTTCCTTTGAGTATCATGCCAGAGCTCAAAATGTTTCAGAGTTTGGGGCATATTGAATTTAGGTTTGGGATGTTCAACCCGCGTATACTAATTAAAGAGAAGCTACTGCTGATTCTTTCCCAGGGCCAAGAGTTTGATGAAAATGGTATATGAAAGGAAAGATTTTTCTAGTGTCTATGTGTTACAGGACTAGAGTATACAGAAAGTGGAGGAAAAGAACTAAAATCTTGACTCTAGATGGTAGAAAGTTGATTGCCAAAGAAAAAGAAAGAGTGAGCAGAAGTTACAGAATATTTGGCAAAATATTAGCTTCTTAGTTTTTAGCCAAGGGACAAGGGGGAGAGTGGGTTGTGGGACATAACGGAGAAGTTGGAAAGCAATGTGCTAGTTTGAAAGAAGCTGAGAGTTCTGATTCCAGTGCCAATGTCATGCTAGAGGAACTGGGAGCTGATCTGGAGAGATGTGACTATCTTAGCTGGAAGTGCTGACTTAGGAGAGGTAGAATCATGTGGCTGTTAGGAGCAAGGCCTCCAGAGCCACGGAGACTGTTATGAGTCCTGTTCTGCCATTCATTAGTTATGGGGGCCTGAGCAAGTTACCTGACTTCCCTGGGCTTCATAAATTCAATATGAGTGATAAAAGTACCTCCTTCATAGGGTTGTTGGGGGAATAAACGAGTTACTATATGGAAAGCCCTTGAAACAGTGCCTGACACTAAGAGAAAGGCAGCTTTGTTAAAGTTACCTGTAGGTAGCACTCTCAATGAATGACATCTCAGGAGAAGAAGTACAGAAGGGAGACGGACTAAGGTCCAGGGAGAAGGTATTTCACTCTACTTAACATAACTCAAAACAAGTGGGCTAGTGGCTTGGCCTTGGAAATATTCTGAGCATTTTGATATAAGAATATTCCTCATCAAAATGGTATTTGCCTATATATGAAAGCTGATAGATAACTACGGATATGACCTATATAAATCTGCCATGGCAAGTAAAAGCAAAAAAAAAAAAAGTCATTAAGCACAAGGGAATTTGGTACTACCCGAATTTGACTTTACCTTGATACTACTAAATAAAATCTTCTAAAATGGTAAAAAATAATTTAAACAAAACAAAGGTGTGGGAGTAGCCCAATGATTCAAGATGGCATGCCTGACACAAGAAGGCCAGCTACAGCCCCCAGTTTCTCTGGCACTAGTGTCAAGAGTATGCCTTACGGAATGTGCTGAATTCCAAACATCCCATATGAAAGAAACTGTTAGTAACTCATGCCTCAAAACAAAACAAAACAAAACAAAACAAAACAAAACAAAAACCCTGTTGAAGATAGACATTAAACTTATGCTAGGTATACGTTTTAGTTTGTTTTGTGCTGCTATAACAGAATATTTCAGACTGGGTAATTAATAAAGAACATCAATTTACTTCTGCATGGTTCTGGATGTTGGAAAGTCAATGTCAAAGTGCCAGGTGAGGGCCTTCTTGCTGCATCTTCACAGGGCAGAACCAACTGTAGCTTCTCTTTAATTGATATATAGTATTAATCTGGCTTTCAAGCACTTACCATGCAGTGAGTAACTTGTGCCCATATCCTAACTTTGTGAATTTCCCTTATCCCTAACAGGAAGGGCAAGAGAAAACCAACTCCCTCCATAGAGCCCCTTTATAAGGGCACTTAATCCTCATTCATAGGGGAGGAGCTTTGTTGGTCTAATCACATCTTAAAGACCCCACCTCTTAATACTATTTTATTGGCAACACTTGAATTTTGGAGGGGACACATTCAAACCAAACGCTAGCATATTGGGCTGACATGAAGAGAGACCCTGAGCTCACCATGCAATGGCGCTGTATCACCCATCTTGGCTTCCTTGTTCTTCTCCCAACCCTTCAATGTGCCTAAAATAGAACCATGTGAGAGGGCTGAATTCAGACACATGGTATACCTTTATTTTTAGTCCATTGAAAACATTTGTTTACCAAACAATCACATGAAATGAAAGCCTAACTACAAGAGCTCCAGGATGTCAAAATGTTAAAAGTGCAAACAATTATTTAGCAGTCTTAGAAACTGACAAGGATAATAAGCACTAAAAATATTCCCAATGGGCTTTATTGAATGATAGATAACACTTGTAATTTTAAACACATTCTATCTCTTTTAGTTGTATCTGGATTAATATAATTATATCATAAGACTTCCCAATATTTATTTTATGTCAGTGTGGACTGAGAATTCTCTTGTTTCTTTATTCATACAAATTATGTATTACTGCTTATCTCATTTGACAAAAGATTTCCATACTGCAACAATGTTATTGAGTTCTATATCAAAAGGTCTGTGGTTGTGGGGGAAGACATTGAAATTATATTGCTTTTATAACAACCATGTCTTAGAAATGTTAAGTTCCTTCTTATGCCCAAATAGCTGGAACTTAAGAGAAGAACCATGACAAGTAAGGTTAAGGACTAAAGAAAGAGACCATAAGACAGAAAAGGATAATAGCTAACTATATTATTCAGTTCTTTAGAGCCCATGCCAGAGAACTGTGCAACACTGTAAAGAGATAGATGTCATGACTCTTTTATTTAAAAGATTGAATTACCTATGCCTGTTGTTCTAATGACAAATTTCTCATCTGAATTTTGCTCTCAAGGACAAAACTGCCTGGTCTCTCTTTTCACATGTTTAACATCATAGATAAGCTATTTCAACTTCCTAATTTAGTTTTAAATATATTTCAGTAAAGTGCCTGGGCACTGTTGCCTAATGCTTGATCAGAGACATCCCTCTGAGCAGAGCTATAGGTAGGTGAAGTAACCTCCAAGTCAACTGGTGGAAGGAGAAGGTGGCCTCCTTCTGATGTCCACTCCCTGCAGTCATTCAATGTCTTTGAGCTACTCAGAGATAACCAAACCTTCCGTGTCCACCTAGCTGCAGATATTTCTTGACCAACTCCTGTATCAATAAGTAATGACTAAATTAATAATATGGAATACTATGTGGTCACTAAAAAAGGTCTATAGAGTTGTCTGAAAATAACTAAGACATATTAAGTGGAAGAAGCAAGCTGTGGAACAATATGCAGAATATTATGTCATAATGCTTTAAAAAGCTCTATGTACTTCTAAGCATTTCTTTGCAGATAAATTTGTATGTGAATACTTACAAAACAATGTAGAACACTACATCAAAACTGATGAAAGGGGTTACATATGGAAAGGGGTGAAATTAGAAAAAGAGACCTCAAGAGGGACTTGTGCTTTTATCTCTATTGTTTAAATTTCATGAGATCATATTCGCATGCTATAAGCATTATGAATCTTATTTAATTATATATTTAAATTATTTTTGTTTAGAGAACTAAAGGCATAGCCCAGAAAATCTGGTTGGGATGCCTTGTTTTATATCCCCAGCCCACATCTCTCCCCTCAACACATATATTTTAACTTAGTCTGGTAAAATAATTCCATATCCTTGTCATGGCAATGAGTATGAGGATGTTAACACTGACTTTTTCACAGATGTGTCTTTTTACATCAATACTTAGTGTTCATCCATGGGAAAATGAGAGGTACTTTTGCTAATGTCAAGGGCAAGACTCAAATTCAAAAAACATCACCACTACCAACAAACAATACCAAAGGGACAGGATTCCTTATCAACAGAGAGTTACAGCTCCCGCTAGGACATTGCCTTCTCAGAGGCTTCAGTTATCAGATATTCCTGGGCATACTTTCCAAGTCATGAAAAATAACAAGTTTCAAATGGGATGATTATTTTACTGACTTTAATTTAATTCTCTTTTTCTCCAACCTTTCTCATGAGAAAGACTCATGAGAATTTTAACATTCCTTTCTCTTTTTTCAAGAAGGAATAATGAATTTGGAATTTATACATCCAACATTTTGGGGGGTTATATTCTTTTCTTTTCCCTAAATTAACTGATTTTAAAAAGCAAATGCTGCATCCTTTTAAAATAATCTTCTAACTTTTTTAGTTTTAGAAGAAAATAAAAGCACGTGAATTTGGAATAAGTAACTATCATGGAAAAATGAAATAGGTCATTTGCAAAAAATTGAGACAATAAGACTCTTGCTTCAAAAGCATAGAAAATTATCACAGGTGGCTAATGAATCTCTTGGCATGGTACCAGGGATCTGCATTTTTAATACCACAGTTAGTTCTGATGGTTTGCCAGCTATGTTTTCCTTCTTGGTATAAAATGCATTTTCTAAAGCTGTGATTATCAGCCGTGAACATCACAGGTTTATCTCAGAATGCCAAAAAGATCCTCAAGATCTCATAGGAAAAGATTCTAAATATTTCCATTTAAAAAAAAACATATCCATGAGTGCTTTCAGAGATAGAAATGGCATGTTTCAAAATTATCCAAAGTATTCCTAACTCTAAAAAGGTTAGGAATATTTGCGCTTTAGCGCGAAAAAAAGAGTTTGATGAAAATACCTAAAATTCAGAGTTCCTTCTTAAGCAAAGAGAAATGACTTACCATCATAACAACTAT
Organism: Rhinopithecus bieti; assembly: GCF_001698545.2. NCBI lineage: Eukaryota > Metazoa > Chordata > Mammalia > Primates > Cercopithecidae > Rhinopithecus > Rhinopithecus bieti. The sequence continues at coordinate 355,096 of NW_016809444.1, forward strand.
GATTATGGTCACAAACAATCACTATATTTTTATCTCCTTAACCAAAAATATTAATTATGTTTCTGTAGTTTACCATAATAAAGCCACTTATTTTAATTTCTAGAAAATCTTAAGCATTAAAAGAAATAGGCTCTCATCTTTAAAAAATCCTCATTTACCAGGATTGGAAGCTACTAGAACAAAGGATTAGCGTTATTACTATTCAGGACTTACATTAGCGTTATTACATTGTTTTTCTTTGAGTCTTAGGTACTTAATGGCTGGAAAGCTGGGAGGATCAGGAAAGTAGACATCAGAAGAAAAGGGTCATAATCTTTGGAATGAAATTGGCTGGGCATATCAACCTCAGCAGGCTTGAAGGCACTGTCCTATTCTATTTTTGCATCCCTGTCCTGCTGACAGTTTCCAGCCCATGCAGGCTGCTCACTGTGCCCTGGTGGATGTGAGCGCTTTCATTCAGGCCATCTCAGGGACTCAGTTGTCAGAGCTGAGTTGGCTCTTGCACTGTTCTTACAGGCTTTCTTCTCCCTAATTACATATATTTGATCACTCAGCTAGAAAAAAGTCTTGGCACATTGCACTACAATAATCATTTCTCCCTTCAGCTCACCATCAAGAAAAATATCTGCTGTAATGAACTCAAGATTCAGTGAAGGATGGCCATTCAGAAAGAGCTTTCCATTCATGGCGAAACTGGCAGACAGAAGCCAGAAGTCATTTCATTATTAAGAGTGAGCTCCAGCCTTCATAGGCTTATGGCAGGTGAAACTCAGGTTCCATCAGGCATTAGTACTGTAAAAATACCAATTCTCTACAAATTAATCTAGTAATTCAGTACAATTTCAATGAAAATCACAGTGAAATGTGTATGTATAATTTTACAAATTGATTCTAAGACACCTATGCGAGAGCATACAGTTAAGAATAATCACGAAAAATGTGAAGAACAGACTCATTATATACATATAGTAATTAAGACAGGGTGGTATTGCCATAGGGATAGACACATTTAGATGAATGAAACAAAGCAGAGGGTCCACGAACAGTTCCACGCACATATGGAAACTTGATACACCACAAAGATGGCACTGAAATTCAGTAGAGGCAAAGATGAACTACTTAGCAAACGGTGTTTGCAAAATAAAATTTCATCCCTAGATTACAGATTTCATGGAAAATAATCCAGGTGTGTTAAATACCTAAATGTGAAAGGGCCAAAACTTTAAAATAAAAGAAAAAAATGGAAAGATACCATGAACAGAGTGAAAAGGTAAGCCTTCAGCTAGTATAAGGTATTTGTAACACAAAACCAACAAAGGATTACATAAGCAAACAAAGAAATTAATAAGAAAATCAATTGGAAAAATGCAAACAACCAAGTAGAAAAATAGACAAAAAAAAAAAAAAAAAAAAAAAAAGGGCAGCAGGCAAATCCTAGAAGAAATCATGTGAATCACAAAAAATCACGTACAAAAAATTCTTTACACAGGATCAGGGAAGAGAGAATAACACAGATTTAAAGGTCTGATACTACCCAAGTCTATAAGGGATACAGCAGAGGCTGGAACCCTGAGCTGGGAGAGTGCAGTGTTGTAAATAAAATAGAGGGATTAAACGAGATAAAGGCTATTACATGCCTGGAACACAGCAAGTGCTCTGTTAATGCGCTTTCTCTTCCCTCTTTTGTCCCTCTGGCGCATGGCTCTTAATCAGCAGAGCCACAGCTTTCCCAGCACTCTGACAAATGTCCACGAGCCCCCAAAGACTGGGAAGTCATGACAATGCAGCTGCGGCACCATAGAAGAAACAAGTAACTTCAGTTAAAGGGCCTGGACTCACAAGCTTGCAACTTTGGACAGATTCTTGAACTCTCAGCCTCAGTTTCCGCTTCTGTAAAGGGAGATAACTACAGTGACCTTAAGGTTATCTTGAAGATACCAATGAGCTAGTGAAAATGCAATTTAATCTGTACAGAACTAAACGAATGTAAGTCAGTGCTAACATTCTGTTCCTAGTGGGGACATGCCAAGTCTCTTTACTGCAACCAGTGGTTCACACATGGAAATGTTGTGCTAATTTCCAACTCCTACTTATATATATGACTTGTTAACTCCAGAGGATGCAGCCATCAGCATAACCAACCAACAGAAGAACACGCTGGATCCTCTCCTTTTCCTGGCAGTGTGTAGTCTTCATGGGGGTGGACAGGCTAGATTTAAAATGATGGGCGGATTGATTATTTTTCTGCATCTATTTCTAGGGTTGTACTGTATATTCTCTTTCTCCCACATCCTGCCTTCTATTTTCTTCTCCCTACACGGGCTCTGTTAATACAAATTAATTAAAAGCAGGCATCTTAAGAGGTAGCTTAAGAAGACTCCTGCATCATCATAGGGAGTTAAAATTCTGAGCAAAAAGACTTTTGGAGGAGAAACATAGGACAGGCAGCCCCAAGACTGGACTGGATAGATGTTGCCAAGCCACTAACTCTCTGAGGGACCTGAGGCAAAGCCAGGTGACCTCACCGGTGCTCCACATTCTCACCATAAGTTCTTATAGGACACTCAAATACTCTCAAGACACCAGTTTACTATACACATGCACACACACGTATTTCACGTTTCATTCAAAGGGTAAAACATAGACTCCCTTTGTTCTATAAACCTACAAACATGTCTGAGCATTTTTTACATAAATATTTCACATAAATATTTTACATGAATACTTCTACTTAAAAGTCCATATTTTAACAGTGGCATCTTTTCCAATATGTACATTATGGAAGTGTGGTTGGGGTGCAGAGCCTAAGAGCTCAGGGACTGCATAGTCCTGTTCTTAATGGATGCATCACATTCATCTCCCACAGCCATTTGTAGCTTCAGCTGTTTCTAAAGCTTCAACTTTCCCTTTTGATGTCTGAGGTTCATTATTTTCATTTTTGACTTAACCAACAGGTGTTCTCTCTTGAACTCTTTCCTATATGGGCTGTCTTCCCTCAGGGTTCCCACGGACAGGAGAGTTTTTCCTACAGTGTTAGTGAGAGGCACAGAGAAATCAGTTCCTCCTGGTCCACTGGCTCTGCTGTCAGCACTGCAGTCTATTGTGACCATGCTGAAGTCTCAATGTTTTCCCCTTTTGAGAACATGCAGGGACAGAAGAGTGAACCACAAGGGCCAGACCTAATGCTCCAGGAAAACAATGAAAGAACAATCTTCCATCCTTTTATTTAGGGCTTAAGTAAGCCAGGCCTGTAACACCAAATTGTGAGAGGGCACAAGATGTTTTTGAACCTTGGTGCAGAATCCAGAAAGAAGTGCAGCCTCTGGGGAGAGGGTCTTGGGCTAGCCATGTGAAGCCTGGCTTTATGTCAGGCCTCTCAAATGTGCTGTGTGAAGCTACCTGCAGGTCTACTCTAGGCAGAAGGGGTGGACTGACGGCACCAACAAACACATCTGTACACACAACAGGGCAGCAGACACTTGTGGACGGGGTATGAGACAAGATGAAGATGCCTTCAATTAAATCTGAGGACAAAAGAAGACTGCCCAGAGAGTGACACTAGCATAGCAACAGAATATTTCAAAATATTAATGGATTTTACATACATGCATAAAATCACGTTTTTCTGACCTTATAACCCATTCCAGTAACTTAGGTATTGAGTTTTTAATGTTTGTGGATACTTAAAAAATTGAAAGAGGCAAAGTTAGACTTCTTGTCCCCAAGACTGGAAATATGTCCCTTGGTTGGGAGTTGGGTAGTGTTGAGTGCAGTTGGGGCAGAAGGAGAGGAGAGGTAATGGGAAAACAAACTATAAGCAAATGTTCTACATTCCTGAGAAAAGGGGCCCTGCTCCGTAGCCATCTCTACAGCAAAGCCTTGGGAGAGAGAGAGAGAATGCTCAGACATGTTTGTAGGTTTATAGAACAAAAGGAATCTATGTTTCACCCTTTGAATGAAATACAGGAAAGCAAAATACCTAGAGCAGAAATGGCTGTGTGATATGTCAGACAAGGTCACAGAGATTTCTGTGGCCCTGCACTGCCTGTGGCTTATGTGGCATGGCTATAGGTGAAACCCAGAATGGACTCTCAAGGTCCCCTGGGCTCCCCTCCTCAATGGCTGAAGAAGGCTTCTCTTGACCTAATGGAGTTCAAAGAGACTTGGGGGTATAGTGAACTGGACCCCAAAAGCCTTTCAAACAGGAACTAGGGGGCACCCACCAAGACCTTGTGGACTGACAGTGGAGGATCAATGAGACAAAATGTGTCATGGAGATACCTTCAAGACAGACAGCATTGGGGAACAGATACCAGCTCCTTATAGTCTTGGCCTCCAGATTAGACATGGCCCTGGAAAAAGGCGATGGGGGACCTGGAATTACACTACAGGTCAGCAATTACAGACAGCAATTCCTTCCCCCCACCTAGTGGAATGGGAGCACAACATGTAAATTAAAGGAATTAGAGAAAAACATTTAAAGTTGCATTTGTTATATACTCAAACATTTATCCTGAGACTGATGCCCACTACACTGGTAAAATCAACCCATAAGAGATGTGTTTAGTTTGGGACTAACACACTCTAAGAGGTGGCTTTGATTGATTGATTCATTCATTCATTAATTCTCTCCCTCCCTTTCTTCCTTCCTGACTCACCAAAGAGCCAGCCATTCTGCTGAGTATTAGCAATGTTTTTCTTTAAAAAACTCCAAACACCTGTTTTCTGCCTTCAAGATTTAGAAGTTTGGCTAAGACATGGAGAAGCATAGAGAGACAGAAACAGAAACACTGACAACTAAATCTAATGCAATATGGTAAGGTCTATAACCAACATGCATACTACATTGTCTAAGAGCACAGAGGAAGGCTTGTTAACCTGAGTCTGGGAAGTCTTTGAAAACTGACAACTCCAATCCTGCCAACCAGTACCCTCAGAAAGACTAACTTATGATTGGAAAGCTGTAATCGACTCAATTATATTGAAAATTTGGGGGGATGTGTTGTGGCAGAAGCATCATCTGCATACTGACTATCTGTAGGATCCACCTCATTTTCCAGCCCCCTAGCAGTCAGGAAGAGTCAGGTGATTAGTTCTTGCCAAGAGTCTGTAAGAAGTGATACTCCAAAAGCTTACACGAGATCCTCCAGCTCAGCTCTTCTTTCCCCACCATAGTGTCTGTGGAGACCTCAAGATGGTGCAGCTTTGAGCTGTCTGAGCCTCCATCAGCCTGGATCTTTCAGAAAATCTGTGAAACACAAACCTTACTGAGCCTCAATGAACATGTAAAATCAGCAAGAAATAAGGTCTTAATTGAATTAAGTCCTTGAACTTTCTGCAGCAGCAAAACTTAGACTATCCCAACTAAGGATGGTGTTGGAGGATATAAAAGGGAACTGGATTACAAAAATGCATTTCAACACTGTGCAGAGGAGAAGGCGCTCTGCCCCCAGGTGACCAGTATCTTAAGAACAAACTCCTGAAAGAGATGGTGGAGTGGCAGGTCACAGAGTGATATCTGTACATGGAGACAGTACCTAGAAATGGGCTCAGGTGCCAGGTTGGTAAGAGAAGCCTGGACTAGGGGCAGAAGACAGGAGGAAAGCAGGAAAGCCACATTTCTACTTTCTCTCTGTTTGTCTGTCTGAGTAGTAGCCCAAAATCACTCCCTACCCTATCCCCTCTCACACCCCCTATCCCCTCTCACACCTCTGCCCCAAATGGTCCCACGTGAGGCCCAGACAGTAACACACCACCATCAGGCATCTTTCTGGGGGGCAGTCTAAAGGCAGCTGTCCTCCTCTCTGCAGGCACCTGTGGTCTGCTCCAAGGGAATGAATAGCTTCAGACTTGGCACCTCAGAAAGGCTGATAGCTCCTGAGAGAGAAAGCAAGTAAGTTCAACAAGGCCAGTTTAATGTTACTCCGGAAAAAAGTTTATCTTCTCTCCCAGAAATAGTAAACATAAGCTTTAAAATGTTTCCATTATTACTGCAATAGTTAATTTAAAAATTTTAATTTCTTTTGAAATAGGCAGTAATCACACATGGGCAACATCTAGGTGACTCTAGCAGCATGGGGCTGCTGTGTGGATTGCTGAAGTCCCCTTTCTTTCCTGATGTAACTCATGATTTAGTATGGAACAGAAAAGTTTATAGCATTACAATCTGTTAGAGATAAGGGAACACATGTTAGAAACAGGTCCATTAGAAGAATGATGATCCTTTCATTCCCTAAATGTCACTTACCTTCTGCCCCACCTTTTCCTAGATAAAATATAGAAATCTTCACGTGACTGAACTATTCCCTGGGAAAGTCATCAAACAGAAGGGAACCAGTGATAAAATGAATGCTAACATCTTGAAATCTAGTAAAAGTATGTTTTTAGTAGCCACAGACAGCAGAAGAGTGTTTATAACTTTAAAATGTCCCATAGGGCTAGCAACTTTCTCTGCTGGGTAGGGTGAATATAAAGGCTTGTTGGAAAAGTAACAACAAACAAATAGCAGTAACAACAACTACAACACCTAGATGGCTCTGTTATCGGAGTATTTACAGAGGGCCTGGTAGTACTCGGTGCGTTACCTTCCTCAGTCCTCACAGGGAGCCCTTGGGGGAGTTACTATCATTGCCTCCACATGGCAAATCAAACACTCTAAAAGCAGCCATTTACCTACAGTAGTTTCCAACTATAGAGTAAAGAATGTGTATCTAGGTTAGTTTGCTTTATACCCTATAGACCTGGTGTCAGTTTATGCCAATGACTGTGACTTGGACTAACATGGGATAGCAGGCCTCAAGTAGACCAAAAAGGGAAAGGGCCTCTACTATGTCTACATGATAGACAAGTTCACAGACAGCGCTGGATACCAACCCTGCCAGCTATGAATATTCCCCATCTAGGAACAAAGAAAACAGCTCAGGGAGGTTAGGTCGCTCTCTAAAGTCATGCAGCCCCTAAAGGTGGAGCAGGGAGTCAAGGCGTCTTTTTAGCAATGCCCTGTGAATTCAGCTGCCTTCTTCAGGAGACAGGGATTGTGAGGAATGAATGAGAAGATGAACCTGAAACTGCGTTGTCAAGTGTCAAGGGCTGCACAAGTGTGAAGAAGATGGTGGTAAAATCCCAGGAAAATTAATCATCAAGAAGATAATTACCGATAGACTTATATTAGAGTTTATCCAGAAAAACTACTTCATCCAAGCCAACAACAATGCCAGGACAGCATTGAAATGAAAAGGCTGGGCAGGAATATTTGATAAATAATAAGATTAGCAGTGTACAATAAAGGACAAATGGGCACTTGTTGATTCTTGTTTGGTCAAACAACATTTTGTAGTGGAGTGGCTGAGATGATGGACTCCTGAGCCAGGCTACCTGGGTTCAAATCCTGGTTCTGCCATCTACTAGCTATGTAACTGTGGGTGAGCTGCCTTACCTTTCTGTGCCTCTGCTCCCTCATGGCAGATGGGGACATTCCAAGTACCCACGGCACGGGATTGTTGTGACATTCACGGGCAGCACTGGGAGCAGTGCCTGGCATAGAGGCTGCCATCTAAGCATGAGCTCACACATCCATTTTCCATTCTTGACAGTTAACTCGCTTTCTGTCACCACAACCTCCTCTTCAGTGGCAGGTCGTCCCCAAGTCTTTGGTCTCTCACCTGCCTGTGGAGGACTGGGCTCGATGGGTGGGAAGCAGGCCCCATACCAGGCCAGTCTGAGTGCCTGTATTCTTCTATCAAGTATGTCTTTAGCCTCATCTTCCCATCTTCCTCAAATCTATAGAAGGTGGGGAAGATGATAGAAGATTACAGGCACTCAGTTCCAAAGACAGAATGCCTCTGGAAGGTGAGGAATTCGGGCAGGTGGCTACAATCCAGCTCCCTTGGGAATTCACGATTGTAATCTTAACTTGAAAATATTCAGTTGGGCCATATGAAATTGCTGTTTTGGTAGGCTGAAATGGCTGAAAAGCAGGAATTTCATATTCCTCCACCTAACCCACATAAGCAAACAGATCAAAAGCTCAGAAAAGCAGCAAGAGAAAGGAACAAGCAGTCTAGCAAAAATCATAAAGGGAGAGTCCAGAGAAAAGTAAATAAAATAACCATGGCTTACACAGCTGCATCAGAATCAAAGAAATGCATAAATTAAGTCCAGGATATAATCATGTCCTTTAGCACAAACATTAGCTCAAGGGGCTGGCAGATTTGCAGATGCACACATCTGACTAAGAAGTGGGAAGAGGAGGGATTCTTCCAGGCCATAAAAGAGACATGGAAGGGGCTCTGTCCTCCCTCAAGAAGCGGCTCCTATCTGCACGAGTGCACGCTCCTCTTTCATCTGCTGCTTTTCCTTCCTGTCCTTTTGATCCACAAAAGAGAACCTCTACCCACCCCTCCTGCTCCTGACGTCAAGCCTTCTCCCACACAGTATCCCATTCTTGAGACTTTCCTCACTCCATCTGGTGGCTACTTTCCTCCCACCTTCGAGCTTCACCTTTGTCCTCTCTCCCACAAGGGCAGCCCTGTTTAGGAGGAAATAGAGAGTAGACAGGGGCTCGGCTGTCCACAGTGGGCAGCTGGGGTTCCAGGATGCTCCCTTTATACTTGCATTGGACAGGAGGGCTTAGGGCAGTGGGTTTTCAGCACTGTTTTCTGTTCAGTGCTAACAGCAAGAGGTCACCCCAGCAAGTTTCTCTTCCAGCACACCTTTGGTCTTCTTGCTACTAATTTTGCTGAGTCCCATTTCCCAGAAGAAAGAGAAAGACCATTATATAAGAAACAGATCTCATAGCCTCCATGTGAAACAATGATTATTATTGCTAGTATTTATTAAATGAGTAGTAATGTGGTAGAACCTATGGTAAGCCCTTCATGTCTTCTATAACATTTAACTTTTCACAATGGCTCTATAAAACAGGTACTGTGACTAGCCTCAGTTTCCATGTGTGGGAACTGAGGCACACAGGGGTTAAGTGATTTGTTTCAGGGAACACCACTGGTAAGTGACAGATCTAGAAGTCCAACCAAACAGTTGAACACCAGAGCCTCTGTTCTTAGCCTTACTCTAAATATCCCTGAAAATTGTCTTTGTGTTTCCATAACCTGGTAGGACATTCACAAAAGACCCTGGCCGCAGATTCTACCTCAGCAATGTGGAACAGAAAATATAATGTGTTTATACACAGAGAAATACAAAAAAACAGCTTTTCCGTGATGGCTATGGTACAAAGGCAGTGGTCAGTAATAATGATTTGGGGCTGAGAAAAATATCCCATGCATGCCCAAGTTAGCAGGCTCTAACTGAAGGAAAGGCAGCTACGTGACTATGGGAATACTTCCTAAGGACAGAAGATAATCCCTTCCATTAACCTGGTGTCCCACAGTAGACTGAGATACCTATTGCTGTGGTCAGCAACACCATGGAGGCTTCACTATGGGACTTCAGATTTGTTGGTGAAGAGAAAGCTATGGGGGTCTCACTCTTCCTCCCAGCTTGAGGTCTCTGAGATGCAACATGAGGGGCCTTGGAATGAATTTCTCTACAGCCAGAGCTCTAAATCTGGAAGAAGCCCAAGACTACTGCTGGAGCTCCCAGAATGGTCATCCCTGGAGCAGCAGCCGTCTCCCCTACATCCTACCTGCCTCCCCATCACACTTAGAAGGCAAACCTCCTTTCCCTTGGAGACTGGAAGGGGAGCTGTGGCTGAGGAACCAGAGGAAAGTGAAGTGGCTTTATAACAGAGGTCAAGAGGACTACATTAGATAGGGCTCTTGATGGCAAGTGACAGAAATCCAGCTTAAATTATCTTAAGGAAAAGAGGAAAATTTATTGGCTCAAGTAACCAGGCTGAGGGAAGGGCAGGTGGCCAGCAGGGTCCTGGGACAGTGCAATGAGGACTTGGAACCCACCAGGCCCTTTCTGTCTCTCATCTCTTCTCTCTAAGGCTCAGTTTAATTCTCCTGCAGATTGGTGGCTTCCTTGCAGTATAAAATCATGGCTGCCGGCTGCTCTCATGAGCACCTCTTCCCAGTTCATGGTTAAGAAGGAACGCTTTTCCTTTCATTCCAGTTAGTAAAGTCCTAGACAAGAAAGCCAAATGGCCTAGTCCTGTGGGCAAAAAGGTGAAGCACTATGAAAGACAGTCCCCATTAACATCAAGTGGGGGAAGAGGAAGAGAGCTGCCCACGAAGGATTCTCAGAAGGAGGGCTGTATGCCTGGTAGGCAACAGCACAGATGTCCACCAGATAAGGATCTTCCAGTTCTGGGCCCCCAACCCTCTGCAGTATGGTGGGAGCTGCCCTGGGTGAACAGCAGGGGAAGAGAAAACAGGGATGAGACAGCGGGGCTGGAGTTGCTGAAATCCTAGCAAAATTCGATTGGTGGTCAGAATGAAACATGCCTTCGTAACTGAGGTCTTCAATGTTCTGGGAAACTCATGTGGCTTGGGAGACTGAAGGCACACAAGCGAAGAGGGCAAGGGAATCAGAGATACCCCACAATTCCAGAAACCACCCTGGGCTTCAAATGCAAATGTTGCTGCCATGTGGAAGGAGTGGGGTTGTAAACATAAGGGTTGGAAAAAAACAACGAACGCAGTCTGGGTGCACATTTCCACCTGAGCCCCGCAGAGCTGTTCTGCCAGATAGTCTACAAAGCACGCACCTGGGTCTGCAAGTGCTGGGTGTGTGCTTCTATTGAATAAATAACCCTGGCACACTGTATAAACATCAGATGAACATGAAAGCTGCAACATCTGGAGAACTGTCACCATCTGCCACTCTGAGGGGAGCATTTAAGGAATCAGCAGGATAGGAGCAATATGTGGCCTGAGTTTAAAAAAAAAATGTTGGCAGCTGCTGCTGCCAGCTATCAGTTGCTGAGAATAGCAGTGGTTCTTCCTGACGTGGCAGTTTATGGACTTTCACAAATCCCGGGTGACCCCTCACAAAGGCGGAGGCCAACATACCAACCAGCTCGAACGGCCATCACTCACCAAGTGCGTTTACAGGGCTTTTTTGTTCCTGTCTCTTCCGTGGCCTCACAATGGCAGACGCACACCAGGTCCCACAACCAGAGAAAAAGAGAGGGAGGAGATATCAGAAAAAGTACTCCCCTTGTGCCTGACTTCTTTGATTAAACCCTTGTTTGATTTTGTCCAGAGAGGCAAGACTTCAACACGGAGCTCTAAGTGCTGGGCCAGGCACCCCAGGTTTAGACGAAAAACTAACGCTGATAGAGGTATGTGTTTACATCAGACCGAGGTTATACCTACATTTTTCATTTGTTAATATAAATCTAAGTTAACCACCTCAAGCGGGACTCAGCAAGGACTGTGCTCTTTATTAAAGGACTCTGCTCTTTATTAATGGGCTGGTCGTTGCTGTTTTTAAGAGGGCACCGTTAACCCTGACATACGGGCTCCTTGTGTAATTGAACAGTAAACGTGATTATGATCCCAACTGCCATCTCCAGGCACTCCTCGGAACACAAGTTCTTTGTACCGGAGAAATAAAATGAGACACAAAGGAAAAAAGGTTCATTTTCTCTTATTGTATCAAAATTGTTCCTTTAGACTAAGCAGGGTTATTCTTATACCCCAAGGTGAGAAGCAAAAACAAAGACACTTTAAGTCCAATTAGAAAATACACTCATGCGTAAACATTTGATCCCAGTCTTTATTACAAGGTTATGAACTTGTGCTTACATATTAAAATCTGACTGAGCTGTGAGGCCCTTTTGTTAATACTATAAGGCAGGCTCCACGTGTTTGTTTATTTCTGGGAAGGAAAGAATTAACTGGGCTCTTATCCCAGCTCTATCTCTAATCAGGTACTTTTCTCACTTATTAATGGAGGAGGGGAGAGTGCCAGACAAGATGTTTTCTGAGGTTTCTTTCAGCAGTAACATTCTATAACATGGTGGCATTTTTTATGTGCTTAAGGAATTGTCATGACTGACCTTTCATTATGGTTTCACCCCCACCCTCAACAAGTGACGTTTGTCGGCTTACCGTCAGATCCAACATCCCTGTGTCTACAGATCTCACAGACACCACAGGCACAAGGACAAAGGAACAGCTCTAACTTGGGAGTAGTTGAGTCCCACATCAGCCAACCATGGCCAGAAATACGGGAGGAAATGTGTGGCTAGAGCAGAGGAAAGGTGTCTCTGTACAGCTCTGCTGTTCCCCAGAGATGCCTTGCCATTCCATCTCAAATGGCTCTTATACTTTTTGGAAAGCTCTACAGGTAAATATAGTTCAAGCATGGAGATAATTTACCATAAATGAGAACAATAAGCTGATAATCACTGATGACCATATTTAAACATTAACCTGAACTCATTATATATTAGGCATTATGCAAAGTCCTTAATGTGTATTATCATGTGTAATCCTCCCAATGACTCTTGAAAATTTGTGTTATTACACCTACCTCACTGAGTAAGAAACTAAGGCTTAGAGAGGAAAAGTAATTTGCAGAGTGTCTAATGGTTCAGAGGTGTTTACATTGGCATTTGAACCCAGACAGTCTGACTCTTGAGTCCATATGTGTAATCACTATGCTATGATGCCTCTTACAAGACAGGCAGACAGGCAAAGCTCTGGACAGGGTATCAAGAGGCTTTGGTTCTAGTCTCAATCTGTAATGGAGTGATGTTCAACAGGTCACTTTGCAACGAATGGCTGCAGTTTCTTTCTGCCCGATAACAGGAGGTTAGGCTGGGTCAGTGCTCCTCAAAGCAGGGTGTATGGGCTGCTCTACCCAGAATCACCTGGGGTGCTTATCTGGGCTCCACTGCAGATGTACAAAATCAGAATCCCCGGGGATTCTGTTGAACCAGAACCCCAGGTAATTCTTAAGCATATTAAAGTCTGAGAACCCCGTGTATATGATTCCTAAATCTCATCTGGGCTCTATTATTAAATGGCCCATGGTTTCCTTTTGCTAGAGACTCGTCAAGAATGCAAGTCATTCTCTTTCAGTGGGGCCCAAAGTTAACCCCCAAATATCCAGAACATCTTCTTTGGATCAGCTTTATACGACACAAGCTCTTGCTTCATATACAACACAGGCACATTCCTCCTCCTCTAAAATGTTTAAACCACGCCAAATGAATTCTGCTCACTTAAGAGGAATGCAAATACAAGATGACACGGCCTTAGCTAAAATAATTTCCTTAAAGTTGTTTTGCAAATAGATGTGAATAAACATATGGAAGTAGTTACTATGGAAAGGTCACTGGATCACAGAACACTGACAGTACACATGAGGGAGGGAGGCACGGAGGAAGAGAGAGACCAAATTGAAACACACACACACACACACACACACACACACACTTCAATCACCTATAGAGAAGAAAACAGGTAAAATTAGGCTGTAAGCGAACAATGTGAGAGAAAATGGGCTTCATTTTGACTGCGAATAAGTAAGTTTTGTCACCTTGTCTACGGTCTTAACTTTTTCTCTGAATTTATGTTCCTATTTTCCCCTAAAAATGTCCCTCTAACCCCATTATTTTCATTCTCTCCCCTAACTTACCTTTTGGCCTATTTATGTTTGTCCCTTCCTGCTGAAAGTGAGGTTAGAGTTACAAAATAACCCACACCCAGTACCTTATAATTTCATGATTTTACTGCCCAACAGGTAAGGATGCAAAACCTCCTCAACTGAGGCCTCAACTCTGGCTACCAAGATGGCCAATTACTGGCATTAGTCATGCGGCCATCAGGCCCATGGGCTGCTTGCTGATATGTTTTCACAGAGAGAGGCACGTCTTCTTCTTCTTCTTCTTCTTCTTCTTTTTTTTTTTTTTTTTTTTTTTTTGAGACAGAGTTTCGCTCTTGTTGCCCCGGCTGGAGTGCGATGGCATGATCCTGGCTCACCACAACCTCTGCCTCCCAGGTTCAAGTGATTCTCCTGCCTCAGTCTCCTGAGTAGCTGGGATTACAGACATGCACCACCTTGCCCAGCTAATTTTGTATTTTTTAGTAGAAATGGGGTTTCTCCATGTTGGTCAGGCTGGTCTCAAACGCCCGACCGCAGGTGATCCGCCTGCCTCAGTCTCCCAAAGTGTTGGGATTACAGGTGTGAGCCACCACGCCTGGCTGAAGCACATCTTCTTTTCTATGCACCTCATTTCTTTCTCTGACACACACACACACACCACATGCTAATAGTAGCAAAAGTCACTCACAAGAACAAAAATTTATTATACATCAACTATGCAAAGTACAGTTCCAGTTGCTATGAGGAAAACAAAGATGCAAAGATGTGTAAGATGTGGTCTGTGCCTTTAAGGACCTTAGTGCTTAATTTGAGAGACTAGGAATGCTCCAGGAAGTGAGTACAGTAAGAGTTATGGTCATAGTGAGAAGTCTAGCTACAAAATGGCCTCCTGGGTGAAGTGGGACCTGAGAGGGACCTTGCAGGAGAGGCTGAGGAGAGTTGGCAGAGCATTCTGGGCACAGAGAATGACTGCAGTCTCCCCTCCCACTTCTCTTGATTTTGGCACGATGATTTTCCTTACCTTTTACCCTCAGCTCCCATGTTTCATAACTTTACCTTGCTCACCAAAGCACTCTATCCATCTGGCCACTGTGAGGGCTCAGTATGGCCCACAATCCAGATCAGTCTGAGACATGATCTTGAGATTTCTGCTGGAACCATAGGAAAGGGAAGTTCTCCTTTTCTGGGGGCTGCTTGCTCAGAGGATGTAATCCTGGAGCTACTAGTGGCCATTTTGCTACTACCCAGAGAGGGGTGAACTAAGAATAAAGACAACACCGAGAGAGGCAGAGCCAAGATAGAGGCAGGCTCCTGAGGACAAAGACTGAGGAAACCAGACCTATCCCTGGCCTTTTGTTTCATATGAACTGTTTACTTTATTCCACTTTTTAAAAGCTAGCTTGAGTTGATTAGCTGTCATTTGTAATTTGGAAGGAGAAATGTCAGGGCGTTCATGGAATAGTGGGAAAACCAGCCTCTCTGGTTGATGTTGAGCAGCTGAAAGGTGTGGCCAGATTTGGTGGAGGATGGGAGGGGAGGCATGAATGCAAAGCATGGAGTAAGAACTTTATATCTTATTAGCAAGAGATGTCACTGACAACTTATGAGTGAGAAAGTACTGATGACAGAGGTGATGTTTTAGTAAGAGTTCATGCACAAGACAGGAGGGAGTGAAAGATGAGCTCTTAGGTTACTTTCAGCCTGCAGATTCTGTGTAGATGGTAGTAGCTGGTGACAGTCATGGTTTAGAAGTGGTGAGACTGGAATCCGGGATAAGCAGAAAGCAGTTATAGACAGGCTGAAGGCAATACTACAGTGGTGATGATAGGAGTGCAGAAGGGAGGCTTGGAAAGACATTGTGAAAGAACTGACCCTATGTTGGTAACTGCTTGTGAGAGGCAAAGAGAAGAGAAGATGTTGAGTCCCTGCACCTCTGAATTGACAGGATAGTGGTTCCACTGATGGAAATTACAGGTGGAGTGGGGATGATTCTCACCTAAGACTTTTCAAGGAATGTGACTGGAGCTTAAAGGTGGCTATGGTAATCTGATCTCCCTCCATATGGGTTGGACAAGACAAGCTTTGAGGTTCCAGCCAATTATATGGCTCTCTGATTCCAGGAAGTAGGTCAAGGTTGCAAATGCAGATTTGGCACTGAGGGGAGCTCTCTGTTCTAAGCAGCTTCAGAGGGTACCTCACAGAAGCTCCAACTCAAAGCAGGAATCTCTTTTCCAGAAAGTCTGTTAGTTGGGCCTTCAACTTGAACCCATTTTACTCCTGGTGACTTACAAACTCTTGAGCCCATCAACTTTGCTGCCAGATAGCTTTAACAAAAAATGATACCTTTTATTGAGTTGAAATAGTCTTCCCTATAAATGTGGTCTGTAGGTTGTAGTATTTTCTCCTGAAGGTAGCACATTTAAGAAGAAGCATAGCTGGGCTGGGAGTGGGGTGGCAGAGGTCATTCTCCTTGGCCACATTCTCAAAATATGGTTGTCTTCCTATTTTTTTCTTTTTGAAGTAATATGTTAAAATGAGCATTGTGTTAATGCTATGATGAAAATAGTTTAGGGGAGGCAGCATGACTCTGAAACAGGCTAAGAAAGTAGACAAAAGTTGTAACTTCTTACCTCCCTGTCCATCTGCCTTAATCAGCAGTAGAAAACCTGCCTTACCCCCAGACTGGCTCTCCTAGATGACGGAATCTGACTTTCTTTGAAATGAAGTCTAATCCCTTTTTCCCAAGACAGCTTATCCAAGATTTTACTACCATGGTCATTATGAATCTTCCTTTTCCAAATGAATTATCTCTGTGGATGACACAACCGAAGTTTTTAGCTTGGATGAGATCCCAAAAGGAGAGGGAATAGAAAGAAGGGCCAAGGCCTCACAAATCCACACAGAAGTGACTTACTTGTATATAAGCTCATTGATTTCCTTATTTCTCCTCCCCCAGCACGACACACACAAACCTGGCTTTGTTTAAATCAAGAATTACTAAACAAACAACAAAGTTCTACCAAGTTGAAGTCTCCAGAAGTACTCCATTCCTATGAAGGCGTTTTAATTATCCTCTATCGAAAAAAACTGTATCTTCCCAAATTTGCAACTTATTTTCAGAATGTCCTGATGAATTATTAGTGAGATTACTACGGGGACCATTTAGGATCATCTGTTTTCTGATTAAAAAAATAAAATCTTTCTGTTGTCATTATTTCTGTTGTTTTCTCCTGATGCAGGTTGGAGGAGAAGTGAGAATCCTGGGGTCACTCACCCTACTGCTTTAACAATGTTCACATATACTTCATTCTTTTGCATTAAGAATTTGCTGTAAGGTCCTTGGACTGTCTTCTCTTTCCCATTTCTTGGAGCCGGGTTCTAAAAAGCAATCTGTCTTTCTAAGAGTACCCATGTCTGTAAAGAAAATATTTTTAACTTGACATTTTGTTTTTTAATCCACCCACCCTGCCCCGTTCCTTATCTTAAATTGAACTACTTCAAATATGAGTATATAGGTACAGTTACCAACTCAACCATCTGCAAAAGTCTCTCCATCAAATGAACTCAAATGCCCCTTTTCTAGTCATGATTATCTACTTATTTTTTTCTCAGGAATGGGGAAAAATAGCTACTTTGAGACAGGAGTCTTTTCTGGAAATCTGATGAGCAACAGCCTACATCTCACTCTCAGCCTCAGTTTCACACTCCAAAAGATATACTATTGGTAAAAACAGAGGTGAGGGGAGGATAAAATGTTGCCTTTTGGTTTCATTGGTTGGACAAGAAGCAATGGCTGTGCAACATTAAAAGTTCCATATTGTGTCGTTACCTGAATAGTTAATTAAGTACCTGAAAATCAAGAGATGCCTAAGAAAAATTAGACATGAGAATGAAGGACTAGTCATACACTTGTCCTTGTCAAATTACATTTTTCTCTTGTCATTAATTGGGAAAAAAGAATAATATAAAGATTGTATTCAATTATTTCCATGGAAAAGCTCAATGATGGATTAATTAAGACCAACACATCTTTCCCTGAAGCAGGCCACTTAGCAATGTTCTGGGCACCAATTTTAGAAATGGAAAGCCTCCAAGCGGTTGTGTTCCAAGATTTTATAGCTAATTAGTAGAGAGAAATTATTTTCATCTATGCATCATGTAAAGATACAAAAACTAGGTCAGGAATTTTTCTGCCTATTCTTAGTTGCTTAGGTTCTGGACTGGTTGAAGGCACAGGAGCTTGGCAGAAGGGTAGAGATGCATATATCACAGTTTGAGTCCAATCCAGTGTTAAGTCATCAGTAGTAACTGCTAATTGCTTTAGCCAACAGGTCTAACTTTTCCAAAATAGGAAAAGGACATTTTACTATACCAAAAAGGGGTTCACATATTCCCAAAACCAATGTCTTTTCCAACGGCCCTGTCAGCACTGAAGTAATCTCCACCCATGTTTCCAGGCACATTCTAGCAGTTGCAGGCTAAGTGTCTTGAATTTTGATTTCACTGAATTAATGGTTCAAGGTAAAGTGGGTTTGCAATGTCAAAACAATATAGTCAACTACTACAATCCACCTCAGATTGCCAAAGTAATATCGATGTTGTGAAATGTAAGGGACACACACACACACACACACACACACACACACACACACACACGGACTTAGAAGGGATCCTTGAATCTTTTGGTCTCAAACACCCATCAAGTGTAGTTTGTTGTCCAGCCCTCACTTGAGTACTCCTAAGGGTGAGCCAGCATAAAATAGGATGCTCTAAGATAAGCATCTGAGATAAAATAACACCATGTTAACTTAGTCGGTAATTTAGAAAATGGTATCAGTTGACATCCCATCTTGTAATGGAAAAAGCCTCACAGAAATGACATTAATTACATGATTCCTAATCTGAAAGGCACAATGTATGATGGTGACTAAGTGAATAAAACAAAAGACACATACACACACACAGTGCTGTTGCTATCTATTTCATAATGCTCATTCACTCAGAAAGCATTTCTTGAACACCTACATGCCATAACCAGCATGATAGGTGGATGCCAGGCTGGAAAATATCAGGTTTCATGTCATTTCTGCATTCTGTTGCACATATTTCCTTTTCTACTAACCATATTGAAAACATGCCAGTAAATTAAGTAGACTATAAAAGCCAAAAAAAAAAAAAAAAAAGATGGGCCTAATAGTGACATCCTTCATGGCATATTATTGGATTTCTTTGATTCCTCACTTCATGCCACAGACACTATTTACTGGTTTCCAGCCTCAGCCCAGAGCCCTCAGTTCCTCTGGCACCCCTAACCAATGCCCATTTCCCCCAGCAGCCGAGTACATGCTTCTTTTATTCTGCCCCTGCCATGCTAGTGTTCATTCTACCCACAGAGCAGTGTCCCATCACTTCCTTACTCTTCTCATGTTGATTGGTCAGAATCTGTGCATGCCCAATATCCACAGCACTGTGCAGTATTCAAAATGATGCCAATACTGCTGTCATTTCAGCTCCCAGAGGGTGTGGAGCAGAGCACCCGCGGAGGCTGTGCAGCGCCCACTTCTGATCTTCCATGACTCCTCTAGCACCTGCTATGAGTTGGTTTCATTTGGTTCGACAGTTGTTATAGAAGGAGCCTAGGAACTCACAATTCTTTCTTTCATAGTCATAATAGGAAGATCATGGTTGTGGTCCTTTTTCTATTATTTATTACTCAAAAAACTTGATTCTAGTGTCTGCAAATAATACTCTATGGTAATAATGCTACCAGTTATTATGATAATTCAAACAACATGGGTAAACATGCCAAATACAGACTTCATGGGTGCTAAAACTGTGCTGAACTTGGATCTGATTCATAAAGACTTTCTTGGGACAAGAATTAAAAATGGCATGATCCTATGAAAACGACATCTGATTTACAGGATCAACCCTTGACAGCCCAGTCTTGACATGCTGAAGTGCCCTCATTTATGGAGACACACCAGGCCACCTGGTGATGGGCCCATGCCTCATGCCTTGCCCTGTACCATTCTTTTTGTTCATAATTGCCAGGATTTTATTTTGCTTTAAGGAAACATACCAAGGATGCATGTTTAGTAATCTTCCATATCTGGAATTTGAAATACTCTCAACTGATTGTACGTGTGTTTTTATGACATTCTCCTATGCATGTGCAAAGTAGATGAATGTGAGCACAGGTCGCTTGATGACCTGAGTCCTTTCCCAGGCAGTGCTCATGGTCGTCTGCTCATCGGCTGCTGTGGTCAATCTTATGATTCCTCAGATTCTTTAAATCCCTTTCCTCCTTCCCACAATATCTTCCAAATCACCTTTTTGATCTCTGTTTTCGGGCTCATAACAATCTCTCCCCAAATCTCAACCATCCCTTACTCAACCAAGGGAGCTCTTACTCAAGCAAGCAGCCCTTTATCTGGTTCTTCCCATCTTCTGCATCTATTTTTTAAAAATATACTTTATTTATTTGGTTTTAGATTTATAAAAAAAGTGATAATAGTACAAAGATTTCTTATATAATTTATTGCTATCTGAAGCCAGTTTCTACTATTATTGACATCTAACATAAGTCTGGTACATTTTTTACTATTAGTGAACCAATATTAATACATTATCATAACTAAAGTATAAACTTTATAAAGTATAAACTTTATAAACAAAGGAAGTCTTTATAGACTTCCTTTGTTTTTAAAAAAAATTGTGGTAAAGCTCACTTATATAACATAAAATTTACCATTTTAGCAATTTTAAGTGTAGAGTTCAGTGGCATTAATGACATTCACATTGTGCAGCCAACACCACCATCCATCTCTGGAACTCCTTTTATTTTGCAAAGCCGAATTCCTGGTCTGTTAAACAGTAACCACATTCTCCCTTCCCTCCAGGCCCTGGCAAACACCATCCATTTTACTTTCTGTCTCTATGAATTTGACTATTGGAGATGCTTCATATAAGTAATTTCATTATTTG
This sequence comes from Rhinopithecus bieti, assembly GCF_001698545.2. NCBI lineage: Eukaryota > Metazoa > Chordata > Mammalia > Primates > Cercopithecidae > Rhinopithecus > Rhinopithecus bieti. The sequence goes on from NW_016809444.1 coordinate 375,601, forward strand.
TCCTATTATTTTTGGGTTACTTCAGTTAGCATAATGTCTTCTAGGTTCACCCATGTTGTCCATCATCGGCACCTTTAATCAACCTCAAGGACATGTTGCTGCACATTCTAGATCTTTCTACCATGGTTTCACTCTTACTTCTGGTTCTCCACCCTGGACTTGGCCATCTTCCACATGGAACCCCAGCTCGCCTCTCGTTCTGGGACCTTGCCCTAAATCCCAGTTTGCCTCTGAGACCCGAGAACCCCTCCTAGATCTTACATTTTCAAATCACTTACTACATGGCAGTCCTTGTTGTCCCTAAGTAATTTTACACCCATTATTTTGCTTAATTATCACAACATCCCCATGAAGTAGGTACTATTATTAACCCCATTTTACAGATGAGGAAACTCAAGCATAACTTGCCAAAGGAATACAGTTAACAAATGGCAGTACGAGAATTAGAATCTAGGCAGTCCCAAATGTCCTGTAATGTCTCTCAGTTCTGGCCAGTCCTGGTGTTCCTTCCATAGGGGAAGTGGTCCAGTTCTCTGTACTCCTGATAAGGCCACAAAAGCACACAGTTCCTCATGAGACTACAGCTGGTGCTGATTCCTTTTGGAATCTCTCCCCATTGCCCTGTTTGCTGGTTTGGGTCTGGTGGTACCAGTGTTTCCTGAGCCATGCCTGAGCTTGTGAGACCCTTTGTCTACCCTCCAGGTTCTGAAGCCTGTGTCTCATGCCCTGCTCTGCCCAATTCTGTACCTTCCTCTTTCCCCTTCCCTATGTCATTCCCATCAGTGTTGAGTTGTTTCCCAGTTCCAATATAACTTCAGCCGGAGTCCTCTCAGCCATTAATTTTTTTGTTAAATTTAATTCTACAACTACAGGGAAGATGGCTCTAGCGACCTACTAACATTTTATGTTATCATCTGGAAGGCTGGTAATACATAATAATTCAATTCAAAAGCCACAACAGTCCTTTGGCCTGTATTAATAGAGGCCATCTCATAGCTGGGAAATGCCGCCACCCTCGCAGGGTAAACACAGCCATCAGTGTTTCCTCATTCCATTTCTAAAGTCATCTCTGTTCTCATTTAGACTGGGGCTACTGTGTGCCAGGCACTGTGCTAGGGTTAATGATATAGGTTGCTGTTGCTCAACTATGCAAAGAGCATTGTTACTTGACATTTTACATGCTGGGCACAAAAGGTATTCTTAGTAAAAGGCACAAAGTCAGAGGCTGCATCAGGGAGGAGATAAGGTACTTAAAATGCCACCTTGAGTTCACATGGGAGTAGGTCAGAACATGCAGGCATACTTGGTTGTTTCACGGCAGGGCTTTGTTAGTACCTGGTCTTCCAATCTGGTCATGAGGCAAAGAGGTGATTGGGTGTAGGAGTGTGTGTGTGGGTGCATATATGTGTGTTCAGCATTTATGTAGTCATAGTTGGCTGACATGGAAGACAGATACTATTATGAATTCTTTACTGCAAGAAGGGAAGATTACATAGGGGTTGTCAAGAACCTAGCCACAGGGAAATAGGTGTGACAAAATCTCTGATTTATACTTCTATCAGTGCAAGACAGAACTGGACAGGTACGGGGGGATGCTATTAGTGTGGGGATTGGCAGCCAACTCTGTGTGTGTCTGGGTGCTTGTGTGTGTGCATATGTGTACGTGTGTGTGGTGCTCAAGGGATCTCATGTGGGGGCAGCCAAATGTTACCTGGGGACGGGGCCATAAAACACATTCAAATATATGACAAAGATTCTCTGCTTGGCCAAACGCTAGTTAGGCTTCTGAATCCTCTGCTAGGCCCATATGTTCACTTCCTTGTAAAACCAAGTTTTGACAAAGAATTCTGCTACATCAGTTTAGCAAGAACCCCCATCCTCAACATCTGACCATCCTTGATATCTGATTAGGTTTCTCACCCTCCACCATTCCCCAGGTGATGTCCAATCACCTCGGCCTGTCTTTGGCAAGAATCCTGTTAGGTAGGTTTAGCCAGACTTCCTCACCCCTGATGTCTCTCCTTAGTAATTTTCTATCCACTGACTTCCACATCCCTCCTTGGCTATAAATTACCAATTGCTTATGATGTGTTTGGAGTTGAGCTCAATCTGTTTTCCTGACTGCAAGACCCTGTTGTGGCAGTCTCTACAGCTAACTTTACGGTTCTGAATAAAGTCTTCCTTACCGTGCTATAATAAGTATCATTGAATAATTTTTCATAACATATTTTAAAATCATACATAAATATAAATCTTTGCTCTCGGCCCAAATATCCATTGGTAGGAAAATGGTTTAGAAAATTATGGTTCATGACAGAATAGAATATACTTACAGAACTCATAAGGGCCCTTCTCAAACATTCCATCTTTTGTTCTTCCAGGCACACAGTAGATGTACAATTAATTCCCCCTGAAGTTGGCTTGGCCATGTAATTTGTGTTGGCTGGTGGAAAGTAAGCTGGGGTGATGGGTGTTACTTCCAGGCAGGACTCTTAAAAGGCTATCTGTAATCTGCCGTTTCTCCTTCCTCTGCCTCAGTGCTTGTGGAGGTGTGTGTCCTGATGGGGTCTGACCCCTTGGCCTGAGGAGGAGTGACTATGATAAGCAGGGCCTTCTGCAAACCTGAGGCAGTGATGCAGAGGGGGTGAGATATGAATGTGAGTTGTGTTTAGCCCCTGAGATTTGGGGATTAAGTTAATTGGGCAAAACCTAGACTCTACTGCCTAAGATGACCTGCAAGGACCATTATGGAAAACATGAATAGTGTGAGCCTGAACTGGAAGACAATATGCAAAAATGAAAATCATTGTTAGCTTTTGAAAATGGGCAGTTTTCTTTAATATAGTTGCATTTTTTTCACTTATAAAATGTTTAAAGAGGGTAAAAGCTCAAGGAGTATAAAACAATTGGTTATTTCTAACATTCTATTCATGTACAAATTTGAAGGCTTTGTAAAAGAAAGCGATAGGAGTAAATTTTAGCTACTGCTGCTGAAGGCTGCTATTGTATTCAAATGAATACCTATCTGGCAGGTGAAATGTTACTTTGATAAAGGGAATTGTTAGGGGAGGCATTTCCCTTGTCTTCCAGAGTAAAGCAGAAAATTATTTCCTCTTGTAAAGTCTTAGGAAATTGTGGCTCTCCTCCTATCAGCTTTCTCTTTAACCAGACGTATCATCTCCAAAATCAGAAACCTACCTCACAGGGCTTCACCTCCTCCTGAAATAGTAAAAATTCTGGTGGAGAGGAAGGGGGGCGGCAGCCCAAACTAGAAATACTAGGCTGGATGAACTATAGCCACAGGTGGGCTTGGTAAAGTCAGAATGCCAGCAGACCCTGACACTGAAGGAGCGGATGTTCCCAGTGACCCAAACACCTATGACATGGGACAATCTGCCACTTCACTGAGGCACTGATTCGAATGCTCCACTGTGGAAGACAGGTGTGGGAGCCCCATTCTAGGTGAGTGAGCCCTACCATGTGCCCAGCACACCTCATCACAGCTTTTCATTCACTCATAGTGAGAAGGATGACAGAGCTGAGATTTTGACATTGGCTCTGAGGACAGGCAGCCTTGACAGGAGACCTGGTTCCACCATTTACTAGCTGGATAATGTTAAGCAAGTTATTTTATCTCTCTCTACTTCAGTTTTCTCATCTGAAAAATGAGGACAATAATAGCACTTACTTTGCAAGGTTGTTGGAGGATTTAAAGAGTCATACATGTAGAGCTGTCAGCATGGAGCCTCACACACAGTGAGCTCTGTGTCGGGCCAGCTCATAATCCTGTTGTTATTGTTACCCAAATCACTCTAACTTCCTTGAGATGGAAAATTCTACTTTGAACAATTGCTCCCACGGCAGAGTTGACTCCTTGTGCTGTCACTGGAGGTGGAGAGAATCTTAAGAAGTTGTACATAACTGATGATTTTTTATAAGAAATCCAATTATTTTTGTTTAATATAGAATCATTAAGGTTCTGAAGAGGTCACTTACACTTGACTGCACTTTATGGGAGAAATTACGTGTTCAGCACCATTTCTAAATATAAATAGTTGCTAAAAGCTTAGGACATCCTTTCTAAGAATATTAAAGGTCTACCTTATTCCACTCTAACTAAGGTCGAGGTTGTCAGGGCTGGCAGTCATACTCCTTTCCTGTAGGCGAGAACTTCATGGGAAGAGTGACAAAACAGTATTATCACAGACTGGCTACAGCAGGCCGTTGGGATCCTCTGAGCTCAAGGGGCCAGACTATAGACCAGAAGAAAGATATAGGCATCTGGCAAGGAATGACTAAAAAAGAGGGTATTAAGTTTCCTTCTAGATTATTCTATTCAGTTAAAAATGGAAGTATCTGAGGCAGACAGTATTCAGGAACAAAGACTGAATGGCCGGCTAGATTCTCTGGTGCTGTAGTTATCAGGAATATGAACATATAATAAAGAGGAAAATTGTTACAGAGGAGCTAGCAGTTCCTACAGCCTTGCTCATTATTCAGGTATATGAGTAAGGAACACAGAGGCCAGGGCTCTTCTGTCAGTGAATTCTTACCGCCTAAGAAGGATGAAGAGACTGCCTATGGCAGATGAGAAAGAGCCCATCCACGTTTTTGACATGTGTTTGGTTAGAAGCCTGGAGTCAAGTATGAGATTGAAAGGGTAAGATTCAGGGTGATTTTATTACCTGTTTATTTTCCGTCTGTGCCCAACAGCTCCACAGAACAGAGATTTACACAAAATAGACTGTTTTGTTCACTGCTGTGTCTCCAGTCCTTGGAGCAGCTGCTGGCATGTAGAAAGTGCTTGATAATTACTTGTGGAAAGGGTGAAGCATGGAATGAAAGGAGAATTGTGGAAAAGGCAGCAGGGTAAGCAAACAGTCATCGTAAGTGAGGAAGATACAGAATCTGGAGCTTCTGTGAACACTGAAAGTCACCCCCAGAGCAAGAGAGTGTGCTCACAGACCTAAACGGAATTCTTAAGGATGCTGGCCCTGCTCTCCCAGTGTTTGATGCTACTCTCTGATGACCCCCTAGGCATGTCCAACATTCTAATTAGCATCTGCTAGTAAGGCCTGAATTACGTATATCTGAGCCCAACCTCCTCATCTATAAAATTGAAGTAATATATCTTTCAGGGTTGTTGTGACTATTACATTTCAGTAATACATGTGAAGTATGCAGGACTTGGCAATGATTAAGACTCAGCAAATAGTAGTTATTATTGTTATTATAAAATAATACAGATGGTTTATTTCCTTAAGGTTTGTTTTTAGATTGTTTTCCTAATTATTGGATGTTCATTGTGATTAGTTGTTTTGGAAAATAAAAGGCATGTTTTGCTTTAAAAAAATGAAAAAAAGAGGAAAGGAACAGTAGATAAACTTACTTGTGATATTGATCTTAGGTAAAATGTATGCTTTACAGAGCAAACTGCGGAATATAGAATCAAGGCATTGATAGCTCTAGCCCCCTAAGAGTGAAGCAATACTAAAAATGTGGCATATTTGATAAGTATCACACATAAGGTAAAGCAGGGAAAAAAATTAAATCCCTAAGAAAAATGTGTTTAGCCGGTGTAACCTGTTGGACTGGGTTTGTTATTGTTGTTTTGTAGAGATGGGGTCTCACTATCTTGTCCAGGGGTGTTGAACTCCTGGCTTCAAGTGACCCTCTCTCTTCAGCCTCCCAAGGTGTTGGGATTATAAGTGTGAGCCAACACATCAGGCCTGTGTTTTTTTGTTTTTTGTTTTTTTTTTTTTTTTTGAGAGTACTTAATAGCAAGATAAAATAGAAAATACACAATTGGACCCAAAACAGGCTAAGAAAATAATCCTGCAATACTCTAACTGCCTGTTCCTGGGAGGTGTTTCCCAAGGGACTCCCAAGACTCCTAAGAGACCTCTACAAACAGATGGGTGTGAATAATACACCAGCAGTGTAGGCTTTCTAGGGGCTGATGCAATGACACAACCCACACTCTTTCCTGTCTCTTCCATTTGAGGGTGCTCTGGGCTTGTCTTTACAAAAAGATGCATATACAAATATTTTTTCTTCTGTGTCATTAAAAGTTCATGCTTACATGACCTGTGATGAGTATTTCAAACATATATTAATAAAATGAAGTGCTTTTTCACAACTATTAGGAGACTCCATTTTTATGTACCATATTTCACTGAAAAGGTGTCTTGGGTGATTGAAATTATTAATTCAGAAATAACAAGGTCAATCTTGCCAGACAGAAGACTGCAATAACACAAAATCAACATAAGGTTCTGACATTTATCCTGGCACTGAACTGCATTGGGCTATGTTGTTAGGAACACAGTTTGAGTTAATTGGGATTAACTCAGTAAATCCCAATTATTTACACTCATAAAAGGATGAAACACACTTAATAAAACAAAATCACTAATCTGAAATCATGTTTATTTTCCCTTTGGAAAGCAATCAGAGATACATATTGAGAGACATAAAATAATCCGAGTTGATTCCCCACCCCTCTTATTTCCCTGCTGCACACCTACCCAGGCCAGAAACCTACAGTTAATCAAGTCCCTCTTTATCGTCTTTACCCATGATCTTTACCAAGATCTCTTGTTCCCCAGTATCTGTCACCACTGTTTCTTCTCTGTTCCCCTCATTTAGGTTCTCATCACCTCTGGATTACCTCTTGTCTTGTTCTGCTCAGAGCCATCGCACAGCACGGGTCCAAGGGGGCACTGTGTCATTTACACTGACTACAAAGTGAATGGTGTCCCTTGGGGTTGTCAATATAATGGTCTCGTCACCTGCCTTCCTTCATTTGCCCACTTAGTCATCTTTTAATGCAAACATGGTAATGGTGTTCCATTTCTTAAAATCTTAAAAATTAATGGAAATGATAATGTTGAAGATGATAATAGATAATAGTAACGACAGGTAATGCCATGTGCCATGCACAATGCTAACCAAGCGTTTTACATTTGTTAATTTGTTTAGTTCTTACAGCAATTCTATGAGGCAGGCACTATGATTATTCCTGGTTTAGAGATGATGAGAGGATTACTCATCAGTGTTGAGTAATTTGCCCAAGGTCATACAATTTCTATGGCTCCTTTTCACTTGGAGGTGGAATAACCGTGGTTCAGAGCATGACTCGAACAGTGGCTTACCTGGGCTGAAACCTCATCAGCTGTTGAACATTATATGAGTTAGATCATGTAAAGTGGGTTTAGTGAGGCCCCCAAGTTAGTTCATGTTGTTATTATTAGTATTTCAGGACACAGCTCAAATTTTTTGGAGAGAATATGAGACATACAAAGTCCTTCATGACATGGTGCCTGCGTCTCCTTCCAGCTTTGTCTCTGGCCACAGACACCTTAGTATTTCACTTGTTTCCCCAAAGGACACTGCTGATGCACTTCCGGTTTCTCTGCATACCTGAATCCTCTTCCTAGGACACTGTTTTCTTCTTTGATAGGTAAATATTGTTTACTCATGACACTTTGTCTGATCCCTCCATGGTGACAGAAGTGCTTTGTTACCCCAAAGCACACAGTGCCTTCTTCTATTACCTCGCCAGGTTTCTGACATGATATTTTTGCATATAGGTCTTCCTGCTGAACTGCGAGTTCTTAGAGAGCTGGGCCCAGCATTTGCTTATTACATAGCCTGTATTGGTGTGGTGCCTGGCATCTGGAAGACACTCAGCAAAATGCACAGAACCAGATTGAACTGGCATGGGGTTGGTTCAGTTTATAAATAAACTGAATTTTAAAAATTCACCTTCATTTTCTGTGGTCCACTGATTTAAGAGCATCTAATTATTTATTATCTGCTACAGGCAATGGAACAATTCTGGTTTGGATGTCTGACAATCTGAAATTAAAAACTTGACAACAGTGTTCTACTGATGAGAATAGTATAAACCTTGAAAATGCACTTACAATAAAGGATGGTTAGAATGTCAATTAACATACAAACTCACATGGAGCTGGTACATTCAGATGGACACTAGTGAGAGAACAGTAAATTTGCTTTCTAAGAAAGATGAAGTCTCTTGCCCTGCTTTAATTTTAGGCTTTAAGCCTTCTCACAGGGTATACACATCCCTCTATTAATTGAAAACATTGCTGGCTAACATATATGTCTCAATTTCAAAGCATTTTATAGTTCTATACTATACTTGGAAAATATTTTCCAATGGGCCTGTGGCTAACCTCTCATATTATGTCAGGGTCAGTGCTGAGTAGAGGGTTATTAGAAGATAAATTCAAGAGAACTGGTATTTTTTTTCTAAGAAAACAGGAAGGGCATTGCTAGAAAGGACCAAGGCGCTTAGTTTAGAGGAGAAAATCAAGACCCAGAAGGTTAAATGACTTCATCAAATCACACAGCCTTCAGGCAGGGGCAATACCACACAGGAAAGCCTTGAATCAAAAAGAATTTGGAAGGGGTACAGGGTGAGCCAGGAGAGATGGTCAGGGCTTGGAGAGCCACTACCAGGGGTTTAGATTATATTCTAAGATGAATGGGCAGCAGTTGAAGGATGTCATGCAGGGAAATGCTAGGATCTGGTCTGTGTTATCAAATATAAATATCCTACTACTGTTGGGAGAAGGACCAGCTGGAGGTTCTTACAATGTGCAGACATGTGATGATGGGGGCCCAGGTGAGAATGTGACAGTGGAACTGGAAAGAAGGAAATGGATTTGGGATGTATTTTAGAATTAGAATCAAGAGGACTTACGGACGGTAAGGAAGAGGAATGGATCAAGGATGACTCTTATGTTTCTGGTGTGGGTGGATAATGGTACTGTTTATGAGCTGGAAAGATATGAGAACAAGGAACCAAGATTCTGACTTTGGACATGTGGTTATGGGAGGCCAGAAGTGGAAGCCATACAATGGAGGCTGCACTGCATGGTGTCTGTCACAGCATAAGCATAATGGTTGGTGGTTACTGTCACTGTAACTATCTCCATCACCCAAGTAGAATTACTATGGCCAAGGGGAAACAGATCAGAATTGTGATGTAGTTTGTACAAGGGCTAGTTTGACTACATAATGAATGGTAGACACATTTATTGGTAAATTGATGCAGATGTCTTGAATATTGGGTATAAATAGGCATTCATTGAAATGACACTGATTTTGATGACTCTTCTATTACTGATGACCTAAATCTCATGCAGAATTTGTTACCAAATTTTTCTACCCCAAAGTAAGCAGTTTTGACTTATAATAAACTTCTTATCAGTATAAATACCAGCATTCCTATTGATAGCTTATTGTTTGGATGTTATTTATCCAATCTCTAATTGATTCATTTATAAGATAGTTGAAATTGTCTTCCACTGTCAGTGGAAACTGAATATCACTTAAGAGAATATGCCTGATATTGTTTTGAAGCATGTTGATTTTCAGCCAACTATGTGCTCAGACACTCCTCTACTGCTCTCTACTGTCCATAATTACTCAGCAGATCTTTAAGTTTGCACATGTAGCAATCCACTGGGGAAGAAATAAAAACCTTTACTTTATCTATACTTCATCCCAATTTATTTTGGGAGATGTACATGCCATAAGTAGTCAAAATAATAATCCATCTGGAGCAGTAAATATTTTCAGAAAATCCATCCTCAAGGATTTCCAGTGGGCATTATTTACAATCATGATTCTCTAACCTCTCAGAGAGGTTATTTTTATTGAGTTCCAATGTGAACTACTTGGTCCCTTGCTTTGTTGTGCTGGCTTTTGACAGTGTTATGGTTCAACCTATACAAGGGATTGTTTCAGTGCTTTCACAGTAAGACCTGGATGCTTACCAGATAACATAATCTACAACGTGCACAAATAAAGGAACGATAACTCCTTGCCTAGCCACATGCACCAGATCTGATAACACCAAATTCAACGTTCAATGTATATATTTGTCATTTCCAACACCCATAGAATCAGATTTTTAAGGATGGATACAACTAAAAATCACAGTACAGAAGAGAATTGCAGTGATATTTATGACTCTTGTGTTAAGTGTTTCCAAGAGAAGGAAAGCCACATTTTAAAGCAGTCAAAATAATTTAAAAGCTGTAACTGTGTGTGTATATGTGTATGCACAAATGTTCAAAGGAGATATATTTACCTTAGTTTAGTGGGGATTTATCTCAAATACCAATATCTAAATCAAGCTGTGTGTTGGACTGGGTCTTACAATATACTTAAATAAATAAATAAATAAACTGCATGAACAGCCTACATTTTCTAGACAAGTGCTATTTTTCTTTATTTACAGATTAAAGTGGTCTGTTCCCAGTTCCAGGAGCTGAGAACTCAGTTTCCAGGGTCTCTTCAGTAATTTGCCTATTCCAATTTATAGAACCTAACAATTCCCATGTTTAAGACTTTGAAACCCATCTACATAATGAAAATAGTGCCCTCTGCTGGAAAAAATCAAGAAGAACTAGAGTCACAAACCCTCTTCTTTCTCGTTTTGGTTTCATTACCTGGAATATGGAAAAGAAATATTTATATTTGTTTTAGGAGTTAACTTTGCCTACACCCTTATTAAGACAGATGCTCCATCAATCTCTTCAATTCTGGAGAATTTAGGCTGTTTTGCTGAACATTTCTTTTCCGAAGAGAAAGCCTCACCCCAAATATTGACTCCACATAGTTTTTGACTGAGTAAGTAGGGTTATTAGTTTACCACTTCTCTGCAAAGCAGGTGGAGTACCTGTGTACATGAAGGAGAATGTAAGAGAATGGTGGATTGTTCAAAAACTTCTCGGGTCTACTCATTGCCCCTGCCTGGTTCCCAAACAGGAAGCCACTAGGGTAGTAAATATAACCCCAGTGGGTGAGTTACTCCAAGGGCACCTTTTGTAAAACTAACTTTGGGAGAGGTGGAGGCTACATTGGATATATTAATAGTAAAACAAAAGGGTTGAAGCTGAAGAACATTTACAATATTAAAACCATTGACATAACAAGGTAAAGAACTTGAGTGTTGTCTTTAATAGGAATTTTTTCTGCTGCTCTATAAAATAATGACCTCAACACTGTGCCACAAAGCCACCATTGTCAAGGGTGCTCTATAAACACTACTATGAGTATCCAACCCAATTTTAATTCTTTATCAGGGAAACAAAAGAGTCACAAGGTGACTGACAGTGGAATCAAATGCTTTCCAATAGGACTAGACTCATAAAAGAGCTTACAAAGATTTAAGTTCTTCTGAAACCAGGGCCCCTTTGGTGTATATATGACCTAAGAGTGACCATTATATAATAGAATGAATGGGAAACTGCCTGATCACCATGAATCCTAAACAAGTCTAAGGAGTTCTTCTTGTTGAATCATCAATGACAAATCCTTAGGTCAGCAGAGGCCTGAAGTCATCTGTCATCCAAATATAAGGGGAGAGAGGCACATAAAGCCGTGTGCAATGTTTAACCTCAGGTTCCAAGTATTTAATTTTGAGTCTTCTTTTCCTCATGGGCTGTCTTCAACTTTCCAAAACAAATTTAATGAAATGCAGCTGGATTCTGTACGCTTTCCAATAATGCAGGAGATAGGAAAAATGATTTTGCTTACTTGTCTACACCTTTTATACGCTAAAGTGTGAACGAACTATCAAAATCTACTGAAACTTATTAAGCTGAAGTCTGTCGCCAGTAACACATTTTATAGCTTTTAAAAGAAAAGCTATGGGGAATTTTGAGTAGGGCATGGGTATTTAAAAACACAGTGCAATCATTTAATTGGGAGCTGTACCCCTAAGCTTCCGACAATTTAAGTTTTAAAATTTCTCTTGGGGTTTTAAGGGTATTGATCACAAAATACTTATTTGATATTGTTTGGCTGTGTGACTGCTCCTTGGCTGTAAGGGTCATCCTTGTCCTGCTCCCTCCCAGGTATGAAGAGTGGGACATGGTATTCAGCATGTGTTAGTGAAAACACAGAAACAGCGAGCATTCTTCTGAGTACAGTTTTAGGACCTTTCTGCTGCAGTGAAGTCATTTTGGTTATTTCCAGTAAATATTTCTTTCATTTGGCACCATGCTTAGCTCCTTATTTTATTAATTAGCATTATGTTTCATTCCAAATACTAAAATAGAAGCCTTTCAAGTTATTGAGGATCCCAAATGCATTTATAATAAAATGCTAATATCATCTTTGTAACTTTGGGGATTTTGGTGTTGATAAATTTGAGGGTGCTTTGGAGAGGTTTCTAGCACCATATAGCAGCATATTATAAAACCATGGTAGTTTTATTCTATTAAGAAATCACACCCCCAGAGGTATCTGAAAAATTTCCTTTGGAAGATTGCAAAAGGCCAGATGCAAATTTTTTGCTTAAGAAATTGATACAGGAATATAAATATCAAATGTTTATGATTTTAGAAGGTCCAAATATCTGTCTGGAATTCTGGGTCGGTTAGTAGGTTAGGGTCAAGTTTTTCTGAAAGTTTCTCCAAATATGCAACAGATGACACTTTGCAATTCCAGCTGTGTTCACCTACTCTAGAACAAAGCCCTACATGTACTAGGAAATTTCCGATCAGATAAGAAAGACACCAAAGAGAATGGGTAGATTGGTGGGGTGTGAGTATGTGGACATTTTTTTTAAAGTGCTGAACAAATCACCAAGAAGTAATTTCGTCGAAGACACTGAGAGGACAGAATTAGCGTACAATCCCTCTATATATTCTGTTTTTGCACCTGTCCCCCCGTGATGTCGGAGTCAAGTAGATCTCATGTTAACTGGTTCCCTGGCTTTGGTAGGTGCCTGGGGCTGGAGGCTGGCTTCCACTTCTTCCCCCCAGAGCTGACCCTCTTTGCACCATGAGAATTACTTCCCCACCTTTCTTCCCTCTGTCCGTTCCCTGAGCAATTTAGAGGGGAAAAAAAGTGTAAAGTTTTTTTTTTTTTTTTTAGTCATTGTATGTAAAATTTAAAAACTTCTTGTATCCTCCACTTTGGTATTAAGGGAAAGCTCAATGATAAGAATCTAATTCTGCAACATTTGTGGCTAATAATGATGGTGCAAGTTCAAAATTACTCTGAGCGTGTGATAGAAGTCAATAAGTATTCTCTCAGCAACTACTGTGGGCTGTATGTTACAGGGGATGAAGAGAGAAGAAAGACACTACCTTCATTTCAAGCTTAGGATCTTCATGAAATTCTTTTTTTTTGAGACGGAGTCTTGCTCTGTTGCCCAGGCTGGAGTGCAGTGGTGCAATATTGGCTCACTGCAAGGCTCCTGGGTTCACACCATTCTCCTGCCTCAGCCTCCCGAGTAGCTGGGACTACAGGCGCCCACCACCACGCCTGGCTAATTTTTTTGTATTTTTAGTGGCGATGAGGTTTCACTGAGTTAGCCAGGATGGTCTCGATCTCCTGACCTCGTGATCCGCCTGCCTTGGCCTAGCAAAGTGCTAGGATTACAGACGTGAGCCATTGAGCCCGACATGGGATTCTTAAAGTACCTAATTTAAGTTCTTAAATTTCTAGACTACAAGAAAGAATTCAGTAGTTGTGATAAATGAGGTTAAGATTCTAGGCCATATGATATTGACAATATTTGAACATTTTTATCTATAAAATGGGGTTTCATGTGGCTCAGCCTAATACTTGGTGAGAATTTAGAGCTTGATACATAATGTTCTGTAATTTTTAGTTGCAAAATAAATGTAGTTTGAAAGGATTTTTAAAATAAATGACCTATGTATCACTCCCTTTCCCCTTTTGTTGTAGGTATTTAATATCATTTGTTTTTCTAAACTATAGATGAGCAAACTTTCATTTTCAAATGGCCATTCCTTTCTTCACAAACTTTCCACCTCAGAACAATGCTTTTCTAGACCTTGCTCTCCTTTTCATCTCCTTTTCCTTGACGTCTCCAGAGTATGAGTTCCTCTGGAGTGTCTCTTTAAACAGAGTTCATGGAAAGGTGAGCCATTTCACCAAAGAAAGGGGAGAGTAGAGGACTGGCAATGTGCCATTATCATCAGAGCCTCTTGTAAATCAGAATATGTGATAAGTTCTTCACTGAACTAACTCCAAGCAGTAGTATCTCTGTTCAGATTCATTTATCTCGATTTTTTTCATTTACTTGAATTATTTTGTGCTTTTACATTGTTAACTGAGATGGCAATGGTACACACAACTATTCTGCTATCCACAAAAATAAAACGACACATAAAACGCCGCAATGCAATTCCCTCTCATCGAACTGATCAACTGTAATAGCTAGGGTATCATTTCCCCCATGCAGAGGAACTGCAGGTGAGACAGCACAAGCAATGGGTGTCTCCGAAGATCCTACCAAAGTGCATATTAACAGAAAGTGCCAGGTTGAAACATCTGCCAAGATCAGAGAGTGTGACGCCAGCTCATTACAGTGTCAGACAAGTAAGGACTTTCCGGTGCTTCCCTAAACTCTAACCTTGCAAGGGGTCAGAACCTACAATTCATCAGCTGTGGGAGGAGAAGGAGAATCCTTATGTGAGGGAGAGAGAAGGAGCCAGACATGCCTCCTGTCATCAACTGCAGCACACAGAAGCTGGGAGACAGAAAATGCGTTAACTGTAAATCACACTCTGAGTTTTGACTATGACATGGAGTTGGACTTACATATTAGCAAATTAAGACTGTTTGTATTTCTTAAGGATGAACAGAAGAGTTATGGCCTCACCCAAATATTCATCCTGAGGTAGGGGAAGAACTGGGTCCCACTGAATAATTTAAAGAAATAGTGAAAAACAAAATAACATTGCTTTAGGACCTGATCTTATGAACCACATTTGTCCAATGTCCTGGTTATACAGCTTAGAGGTCTCTGTGTCCTTGGGCTGCAGAATGGCAAGTTTGAAGGATGAAGTCTGAGGGAGAATGACCGCTGCTGATTGTTGGGTTTTTGAATGTCAAAAAATCAGGTTTCAACCTTCGAGACCTTTCTTTTTATAGCCTGGATCCCCCTTAATTCGTTACCTCAACCATCAGGTACAGATGAAGACATCTTCTGAGGGACGCCAAACCTCCATTTTAATAGTACTTCATGAGGCTGCAGTTGAATTTATTCCATTTCTGTACTTGTTTTCACTGAGGTACACTGACTCAGAGGCAATACAGGAATACATTTCCATTTTACTATAGGATACAACCACTCTAGCAAGCTTTTCTGTTGATTATTTTCCTTTCTTGCTCTAATATAATCTTGCTGTCTCCCCCACCTTTTCGATGAATACAATGATATTAATACTTCTTCATTACTATAAAGAGATGTATGACTATTTGCTGTTGCATGAAAATGATAATTGCTACAATGTGTTGACTATCTACCTGTTTCAAATACTTTATATATTTTATCCCTAATAGTTATAATAGTCCTGGGGGATAAAAGTGGCAGTATCTCCATTTTATAGAAAGAGAAACCTCAACAAAG
Organism: Rhinopithecus bieti; assembly: GCF_001698545.2. Taxonomy (NCBI): domain Eukaryota; kingdom Metazoa; phylum Chordata; class Mammalia; order Primates; family Cercopithecidae; genus Rhinopithecus; species Rhinopithecus bieti. The sequence goes on from NW_016809444.1 coordinate 391,031, forward strand.
AACATCAGAGTTGCTCCAGTTTATAAAGTTATAACATCAGGTAGTCCAAACTCTCACCAGGGTGTGTTTAATCCCTGGTTCATTTGTTTCTGTAGGATGAACAGAGGGGGCAATCATTGCACAAATGGAACAAGAAACTTGGATGATGTCCCTAGTTATGTGACTAATTTGTGGATTATTTTATTAGTCCTTTAACCATGTTTGGTGAAATAAAAACCATGCTATGCCCATCAATTTCTCCTAAAGGGATGTTATAAGACTGACATCCTAAGGAAAGATGATGGAAAGAGTCTTATTAACAGAATAACTTCAGTTTTGTTTCTATTCATACTATAATTTCCTTTAATATTATATTATAGTGTTTCAGTATTTGAAATGTTATAGCTTAGGAGTTCAACTTATGATAAAGACACTCTGTAATTTTCCCTAGTGTGCCCATTTCAAATATAATTCAAAGAAAGAATAGAATGCCAGTGGAATGCTTATGGTAGTGACTTCAAAGGAGTTCAGGAATTTCTATCAGACAAAACCTTTGCTCCCTTATTTACACAAAATAGACATCATCTAATAATGTATGTTTCTCACTTTGGCATTGGATTCCATTCACCTTGATTCCTGTTTTCATTTCTTTCATTCTGCTGTCTTCCCAATCTGCCCGATGTATTTTGTTTTCTCAAAACTCTGCCTGTTCTGTTGGTTGCTAATGAGTTTTCTCCCTCTGTTCCCTTCTTTCCTTTTACCTCCTAATGCCCCCTCCCACCATCTCTGCTTACGTGTTTCTAGTCCTGCTATTCACCTCCCTTAGTTTTCCTTCTTTGACTCTCTTCCTCTGTCTACACTCTACACATTCTGGCATCATCTCTCTCCTTCCTTCTCTCCCATCCTTCATGCCTCCTTCAATTTTTCCTCATTACTGCTGCATGTATAAATAGGCTTGAGGCAATCTATCACTTACGCACATGCTCTCAGATAATCTCCTGCTGCATCTCACAGACAGTAGTTAACCGCAGCAGCAAATGTAACATGCTCATTTATTATCTTCTTAGAAGGAGTGCTGAAGCAGGGGTCAAAAATGAAAGAGACATCTCACAAGATTCAGTGGCTTCTGAAGAATGAGCTGGTGATAAGAAAGCTGTTTTCTTACATTTAAGATCGACTGAAAACATGTTTCTAATGAGACAAAGCTGCTGCAAAATATAAAGCTCTGAAGGATATTAATCTCTGTCTTCCAAATGTGTTCTCATTAGTCTCATTTCACTATTACAATTAATAATAAGTTATTGCTAGAAATGTACAATATGCCAGCCTTTCAATGTTACTTTTTAGTATTTAAAGTGAATTATCTAATTCAGGGATCTTCCTATGGCTGTACCATTTGTGTACTAAATTAAGGAGACCAGTCAATGGGGAGAGCTGAGGCTGCTTGCTAAGCCATAGGTGGAGGCTAGCATTATTCTCATTTTCAGGTGAAGAAAATGGGGTGCAGATGGTTTAAGCAACTTGCCCAAGTGGAAGAACCATGTAAGTACAAAACTGGGTATTTGGGGACTTGAAATGACAAATGTATAATATACTGTCCAGTATAGTATTCTCTTACTAAAGCACACACAAATTGAGGGCAGGTACTCTGTCTATCTTGTTCCTCCTGGTTGCTACCAGTTTTAGAATAAAGAAAAAAAAAATCAGGGTAAAAATCATGAAACATTTAAATAATTGGTCTTTCCAACAAAAGAGAAATGCAGTAACTCTTACGCATCAGTTTAATCTTCACTTCCATCAGACCCTGGGCTGAGGTCGTGGTGGAGAATGTGGGAAAGTCTAGACTGACCCACCTGGACACGGAGCACACCTGGCTGTAGGTGGACAATGCGAGGCAGGCCCTTCGGTGTGCAAATTCAGATCCTGTGATGAGGAGTACAGAGCAGGACAGGGATGGGGAAGGAAGTCCGCTGAGAGGTACTAGAGGGTATTCTGTGGGCAGAAAGGGGGCTGAGTAGATCCGGCCTGCAGGGAAGCTTGTTTTCAAGTTAATATGGTGAGACATGGGAGATAGATGTTGGTGTTCAGTATGCTTGGGGAGAGGTAATAACAATATTGACATGCACTAAATGTCATACCTGTCTGAAGCACTTTGTGTTACCTCATTTCATCCTCACCAGAATCTCTGGGATTGGTATTATTATTCCTCCTACCTAAAGAACACTGAAGTAAGTTGTCAAAGTTTTAATAACAGTAAAAAGGTACACTGTAGAGTCACTCCCAGTTATGTTGATTTCAAAGTCCACATTTTTGCCCTTCTACCTTAGGAGGAGGGATTGGGGTTCAGGGGAGAACCCCTACCACCAACTGGGCTAGGGGAAGGATGGAAGGTTTCTAAACCTGGAGGATCAGGGAAATTACACAGGTTTTGAGGATGGGCTTGGCCTTGGGGGACACGACTGGCACCCAGAGACAAAGTTCAGTGAAGGCTCAGGGAGAGGAGTTGGATTATGGATGCACCACATCTGAGCAGAACAGCCTCAACACGACTTGACATTGTTCCACCCAACTCCCAAATGATGGAAGTGGCTTGAATTCTCTCTGGATAAGAAGAATATTGGTTATGAAACTGGGGTTGTAGCTGTAGCTGTGGAAATGGGAGGCTGTGTAGCAAGGAAGTCATTCTGCCATTGTATTTTGAGTTGATTGTTTTATCTGCCACTATCTGTCTCAAAGTGATCTTGGATCATTTTGGAATGAGGTAGGGTATAAACTTAAAAAATGTACATGTCTATATAGTGGATACATTTCCCCTAAGCAGCCTTAAAATGTGTGTGTATATTTTTCTTAAGTATGTTTTTTAATTTAATTGAATATTTTATTTATGTGCGGCAACTAAATCATCAGAATACTTTCAGTGGCTCACTAGGATGCATACCTAGAAGCAGCTCCCTGTTTTAGTCTCAAGTGTGTTTGTAGGTTCCATATAATTTTTTACTTATGTTGTTTATCTCTTCAAAATAACCGCTTCAAGAAAACTAAAGAAACAAAGACAGTGGCAAGGCGCTGGCATACAGGGTGAAATTAAAACGCTACTCCACTCATACCAGGCAAAATGTGGCAATATTGCTGGATTTTCACCCCAAGTTCCCAAACTCCGATGATAAAAATGGTTATAAAATTAATTAGAATCACTGTAACTCTCTAGCACAGGTACTTTCATTTTGACACAAAAATTATTTATAGACTGTTTTGTACTTAGTAATAAATAGCCTCAGAAAAAGGCTCTGGAGACAGATGGAAGTGTGGGAGATACTGGGGTTGTCAAAACGATGACTGGGGGCGTGAACTGCAGGTCTTGGCAGTGCCATGGTGAGGGGAACGAAGTGCAGACTGCCTTGCTTGGCCCCCAGCCCTCCTCCCAGCCCTAAGGTTGGTCCCACTCTAGACAGCTGGGTTTGGAGCTGCTCCTGTTCAGGGGCAACTCTCCAGGGGCCAGGAGTGGGGCTGTTCCTGGGGCATCCTCAGGCCAGCAGTTCCTCTGAATGTTTGGGGAAGAAATGAAGACACCTGAAGGGCTGTGGATCACAGCTGGGTGTTCCTGAGGGAGCCCAAGCATTCTGGGCAAGTCCTGGATGAACTCTGACCAAACCTAGAGGATCCCTTGTTTTTCTTAACGCTGCCTTGCTACTTCAGTTTTCTTCAAAACCCTAACATTTCACTAGCCTCTTATACTGCCTCGGACCACCCTGAAATTATGAGAGGGGAAGTGGCAAGAGCAGGGGACTTGGTGCCAGAGAACTGGATTCTACTTCTAGCTATGCTGATCTTGACCTTGAGCAAGTCAATTTAACATTGCCCAAGTCAGTGCCATCAGTACCCTACCTGTCAAATAGAGGGTGGATGGCAAGCCCCACTGGTCAGTGAGGGATCTGGAGATCATCTGGCCCATTTGACACAGGGAACTTGTTTTAGAGATGAGTAAATCAAGGTATCAAACAGCCCCGTGCTCCCCTGGACTCTCAGGTCGTGTGGGGACTATGCTTGAACTCCAGGGCTCTTGCCCTTCCTCTACTCCACTCGACAGATATACCACACTGTTGGTGATTAAAGTCCTGTCTGTTGTGAGGCTCCATGGAGCAATTTAGACCGACAATGACATAGTTTCTGTCCTCACTGTTTGCAATGAAAAAACATTCCCTCATTAACAACATGAAAGAATGAGAGTATCTACATTTGCATAAAATCATACACTATATTTATCATCATCACCACCATCATCATCATCATAAAAAAAAGCCTTACAAACACCTACTGTGTTAATGATACCAACCAACATCTGTTGCTAGAGAGGGAATTAATTTCCTTACAAATAATAGCTATGTAGGAAAGAAAGCAAACTGATACCACAGAGCAGCAGGGATTGGTTTCATGGAAGACAATTTTTCCATGAACCGGGGGGTGGGGTAGGGATGGTTTCAGGATGATTCAAGTGCATTACATTTACTGTGTACTTGATTTCTGTTATTATTACATTTTAATACATAAGGAAATAACTATATAACTTACCAGAATGTATAATCAGTGGGAACCCTGAGCTTCTTTTCCTGCAACTAGATGGTCCCATCTGGGAGTGATGGGAGACAGTGAAAGATCATCAGGCATTAGATTCTCACAAGGAGTGTGGAACCTAGATCCCTCGCATAGGCAGTTCACAATAGGGTTCGCTATGATAATTCTCCTATGAGAATCTAATGCTGCTGCTGATCTGACAGGAGGCGGAGCTCAGGTGGTAATGCTCCCTTGTCCACTGCTCACCTCCTGCTGTGCAGCCTGGTTCCAAACAGGCTGTGGACCAGTGTTAGTCTGTGACCCAGGAACTGGGGACCCTTGCCCTAGAGCAATATTGTGTTTACTCGTGTCTTCTATTCTAGATTCAGTTTCTTAAGAGCAAGAACTGAGTCATTTCTGTTTGACCAGTATGTAGCATCATGCCTGGTCTGAGTAAGAGGAATGAAGATTATGGATAATCCAAAAGCTTTCAATCTCCTTTCATGTCTTTCACAATAAACCTTTGTTTAAGATTGCTGTAGAAGTAATGCCTGCTTTGACGAACTAAAACCTTTCTTGACACCATCACAAGGAAAGGGGCAAAGGGCAAAGAAAGAGTGGCAGAAGGAAAAGGAGATGGGGAGGGGTTGAAAATTCTAAACAGCAGGGTGGTTATAAGTGGATCATCATGGTATTCCATGTGCATTCCACTGCTGTGTTATGTCCCACATATGAGGTCTGAGGGTGCCCTATTACCTCCTGGTCTAAAACCCAGTAATGAACAAGAGTCCCATATTAGCTTGTGAATCCTCCGTGGTGGCAAAGAGGAAGACTGGTCCTGCTGATGGCAGTAAAACTGGGCTCTCGGTCAATGCGAGATCTATCCAGACTGTCACTCTCTGCCTGGTCAACATTAAACAAATGATTAAAATCTTGATACTGCCTTTTGAGTCACGTTCTTCCTCAATCTCTAGTTCAAAGAGAATAAAGCCTAAACAAAAACTCATCTCAATTATGGAAGTTTTTTTCTCACAAATTTACACCCCATGAGTCAGTCAGGGACAAGACTTACTTGAAATCCTACATGCTGAAAGAGACAGGGGGATGCACAAGAGCATGCTTTTCCAAGTCTCTCTAGCCATAGGGACCCCACTGCCTCCCAGAGCTTGAGCAAGGAGATCTTGGTGACTGTATGTGCAGACAATAACAGAGCAATGATAAAAACCCTCCAGCTGGAGTGGAGTCGCCTGACCGTCACTGGAGCCTCCAGCCCTGTTTACTGTGCGGGGCACATTGGAAACACATTGGTGTTATTTTCCCTTTTTAAATGCTGTTTTATGTTTCGCTTTCAAGTTGTCCCAGTTACTGTGTCATGGCATCATCACATACCAACTCAATGTGTTTCATGTTCATTTGGAGAGAACATTCCCTCCCTTCCCCTTCTGAGAAATAAAAAGGAAGATGCTGGTGTTGTGGATACGCAGCTATAGGAGTATATGGGGCTTGGGATGAGAAGAGGGAGAACAAAATGAAATTCTAACTAATCTGGCCCATCTCATCTCAGAAAACCAGAACTCTATGAATGATTTATGATTCTCCTGACCCTCACAGCAATGCAGATTGTGGCTCTTGCCAAGAACAAATTAGGCTGTCTGCATCTGTTACTTTTCCCAACTGAGAAAATCTCCTTGTGTGAGGAAGGAGCGAGGTCAGCAACCAGGACAAAGGATCAACCCAAGAGAAGGAAAAGATAAGGCTGCATTCCAGTGCTTCTATTGGAAACACTACTCATTGGAAGCAAAATCAAGTCTTCTTTCAAAACTCAGAATGAGCACTTGGTTGCATGTGTGCATCTAAAATACTCAGAATAAAAAACAAAATAGAATACTCAGAATAGCAGTGCCATCAGACACATTCCAAATGTTGAACTCTTATCTTGCTTCAGGGGCATGCATGACTCCAGGCCAGCTATTGACTAGGTTTGGCTCAGGTAACACTGACCTTATTCCCCTAGACTAAGGGTACCTCTCCATGCCACAGCCCTGGACATCTTTAGGACTGAACCCACCTGCACCCACTTCAGAACTTTTCCCTTAGGCTCCTGCTATGTCCAATGAGTGGTTATTGTTGGCTCCATGTGTAGCTTTTGAAAGGAGCTTGAGGTTTCCCTCCTCCCACTCAAGCCCCAAAAGGAAGGCCCTCTGCACTTGGATCAAGGGATCAAAGAGCTCTCGGGAAAACACAGGAGGGGCCTGGTGTTAGGGGCAACTGGAACTTTCCGTGGCAGGAATGAAAAGGCGAAAAAGCCTATTGTAGTGTGTCCTCTCATCCTTCCCAGGAGCAGGTGCAGAAAGACAAGCCTCCCACTTGTAGGGGGCCCACTTTGGAGTAGAACCAGGGGATGGGAGGTCTGGAGTGGATAAGGCCATCAGGTGTGGTCTAGTGTTCAGAGAAAGGCTTTCTAAGATTGCCTTTTCATTTTGTTGCTGGCCTAGGCAATGGCAAAGCATCAAAAAGGCTAACCTCAGGGTTTAGGCCTGGGGAAAACAGGTCCCTTCACCTCAGAGAAAATAGATTTTAGGCAAAAACAGACCCAGAGGCTTCTATATTGTGTAAACCCCCCACCAATCCAGACCGTCAGATAAGGAATTAGGGCCAAACCCCAGCTATTTGATGAGGATTCTGTCTTTGCCCAGAGGGTCTTCTATGCCTAGATCCCTGGCAGCCCTTGGACTCTGGGATTTGGCATGTGGTAAAAATATCTTCTCAAGAGACACACAATTGAAAGTTAAGATAGTCTGGCTTGGTCTGACTACTAATCAAGAGTAGTAACATCATTTTTCTTACATTCTTCCTTATTAGATGATCTAATTCTTTCAAATACCTGGTAGAATATTGGTATAAATGCAAGGGACTTTTGAGTGGATGAAACCCAACCCCTTCATTTTACAGATGGTTAAGTTAGGATTCAGAGAGATTATTTCTCTAGGCTAGGTCACCCTGCTAGTTAGTGGTGAAACTGAGACTAGTGCACAAGGAAAGCCGCAGTCATTGGCAAGGCCTGGGAGGATGATAATAATAATAATAATAATAATAATAATAATAATAATA